>NW_025952844.1:0-33424 GCF_017499595.1 Psilocybe cubensis
ATTTTGGCCATTTGAAGGGCATCGGTGTACACAATTGGGTGCTGTGATGTCCGTTTGAAGACTTGGCGGTGCGTGGTGCAGAAATAATGGTTGAAAATTGGACATGTTCACGCTGAGATGTGAACTCGGGTACATCACATATTTTCATTGTCTCTGTAGTTCTAGGCTTATTCCCCCCCAAAGGGGGGGCTTCGTTGCATTGGGCCTCCTGTTCAGAATTCTTGAAATCTGATGCCAGATTCGGATTCCTTGACCTCAAAAACCCCCAAATCCATTTTCAAAATATTTTATTTTGTACATACGGAGGTGCTACATAATTAAACATGTAATTTATGGAGGCTGGCCTCCAAATTGATGGAGGCCACTGGAGGCCGGCCTCCAAATTGATGGAGGTCACTGGAGGCCGGCCTCCGTCTAAAAATAAACAGTGACAGGCACTGGAGGCCGGCCTCCGTCTAAAAATAAAGGCGTCGAGGCCACCTGAGGCCGGCCTCAATTTGTACATGCGTTATACGCGGCAGCCACTGGAGGCCGGCCTCCCGCCTGTTGCTACGCCCAACGCCTTTGCTCGCCGCCCCCAATGCCTTTGCTCGCTGTCCCCGACACCTTCCCTCGCTGCTGCATGTCGTTGCACTGCCACCCCTTGGCCGCTGCTGCCACTGCCGCCTCCCCGCCGGCAGAGTTGTTTGTCCATGCTGTGGTCATTGCATTTAAACTCCGCTTTTACATTGACTCCTGACGCGCACCACAGCAACAATATTATAACCCACCTTCGCTCGCCGCCAACAACGACATGCACTCTGCTGCATGTCGTTGCACTGCCACCCCCGTAGCCGCTGCCTCTGCCGCTGCCACTGCCTCCCTGCTGCCGCATCTGCCGCTGCCGCTGCCTCCCCGCTGCCACGTACATTAGAGCTGACCTTGTTAAAGTCACCTTCGCGCTCTAAGCGAGGGAAATGTTGATACACCTGTTGCAGTTTGGCTCTAACATTTAGTTTCATATCCATAACTCTACAGGGGTTACATGTCTAGAGATAAACACCGAGCAAATCGCGCATATATTTAACAAATAGGTTGCAACGCACACTGGAACTGACCTGACAAAGCGGCGGTTGGGCGCTCAGAGCAAGCTACATGTTAAATAGTTACAGTACTGCAGTCCAGATTTTGTAGAGTTGTAGTGGGTAATCCAGAATTGAGCTTTAGGGTATATTGGACGATGGTGCGCGAACATGTACAAGCACGCAGGATAATGAACTGCAAAAAGTGCGATCCTCCTCCTTCGCGGCCTTGGGTTGTTCAGCCCTTACAAAAAAACGCATCGCACCACAGGAAATGACAACTGCGAATGATATGGCGAGAGGGGTGCCTCAAGGCCAGCAATAATGTGCATGCGAGTCGAACCACTCACTCGCAAAGCCTTTGTACAACCCTCCTGGATGCACACCCAGCTTCTCGACAGGATTGATCAGCCTCACCTCCGTTTAAACCAGACCACGTCAATCGAACCCGTAAGAATCATTGTATATATACTTCCCTTGATGTTGAAGCGCATATATGCGCATATTTTGAGGTAAGCGAGTCTTTTGAATAGTACCCTCGTCTCCCCGCGCGGTATTGCCAGTGATCTTACCCGTATTTGTGCCTGTGCATTGATTTTGCGAGCCATACTATTATTTTGTTCTCGTTTAAGACAATGCTACACATGTACAATCGGTATAGAGGGTGTGAAGAGCAAAACAATCACAGAGGAGCATGGAGACGCTGACGGGGATGGACAGATGCTGGTAGAGGTGACGGAAAGTGCACAACACACAATGAAGCAAACAATAGTTGGGGGTTACATGTCCTAATAGCACTAGAGTGCAGATGTGGGAGGCATATGACGGTGTACAGTGTGCTCGACCGAGACCTTCCGGGGGGAAACACGAAATTGAGGGTAGTGCATCCGCATTGATATCGACAGTATTGTAGTCGAGAGAGTGAGGGTGCTGTATTGTGCAGGTGTGAAGTTTTTGGTACAACCTGACTCGACGGCACTGAGACACCCACAGGTTCCAGCAAATGGATGAAACCGGATGAGAGATGCTTGGCGTCCGTGTCAAGCTCGATGTCATACAAAAGGAGTAGCACATAACGCATGAATGTCTCTATAAACTTGTACAGGAAATAACATAGGGAAAGTAATATAGCAAAACCTACATTTCCACTGCACTAGAGAGTACAACTACAGACTCGATCATCCGACACGACACAGGCAGCACACAAAATGTCAAATGGACCCTGTGTAGCTGTGCTGGCATCGATGTAGAGTGTATTCCAGTAGTGTGGAAGCGAGGGGGATAAAGGTAATCGAGATGGAGGCGGAGGCTTTCAGGGATTTCCGAGTGTCGGTTCCAGGCGCTAAAGCAAAAAAAAACAAACATTGAATGCAAACCACTCACCTCGATGCCCCTCCTCGCTCCTCTGTGCCTTGACCTTGCTATCCTGCGTCCCATCTGCCCAGTCACGTACTACAATTCTCATGCTGTTGTTTAAGTGGCTGGGGGAACAGAGAGTTCACGGTGGTGGAAGATGACAAGTGTCCAGTTGTTTGTCCTTGCTGTTGTCAAGGACATTCAAACTCCGCTCTGACACACACGGCGGCGCATTGCTATCACTTCACTGCTGTTTTCTAGAGCATATCAAAATGTTATACATTGAGTGATTAAAAATATTTGATCTATGTATGCTTTAACTCACGGAGTGCAGACGTGGGCTTGTTGCGTGTTGTGGGGTGGAAACTGAAGCACCCATTAACACGAGTGTACTGGAAATATCTTTTTCGCATGGCTTTCGTTCAATTTAATCATGTAACTGTTTAATTGTTCAAGAGGTACGCATTACTCCTTCAATGTCAAATTTACAGCGCACTATAACTGTCATCGGGCTAAAGACTGGACAAAATAGGCATAAGCGTACTATGACCAGAGGAATGAAGAGGTAAACACAGATACCTCTCATCTTGACCGGGTGTAACACATGAAAAACCCCCTACAGTGGGCAAGCAATGCTCACTAAATGATCACAAACGCGACGGATTGGGACGTTCAATGTCAGTGCGTGAACATGATGGAGATGGTAGATCCTCCTACCGTGGATTCACTGGTGTTGCAAGGCTAAGTGCAGTTGTAGTGGTGAGAGCAACGAGAGCCAAGGCGAGCAGGGGGATAGATGTGGCTGCGCAAATATTAGGCGATTTTGAAAGGTGTAGTGTGGATGAGTGGGTGGGCGGCACCGCATGGTGAGAGTACGCTGGCCACATCGGTGAGTGCGGCATCATGACAACATTAACAGGTCACTGACCTTTTCAAGGTCCTTCAACGTTCGACACGTTTTTGAGGAGGAACAGCATGCGGATGTGCCGGGATGCATGCAGCCTGTGTCGGCGGAGTGTGTCCAACACGACATCAGCCGGGTATGCTGGCCATATTGGTGAGTAGAATATTAATATGATGTGCACATAGTTACTCACCGTTTGAAGCCCCTTCAATATTCTCAAACACAAACACGCACGGTACCTGGTCGGGTATCCGCGTGCGCCACCGTTACCGTTACCGTCCTCTCCTCTCGTTTGGACCATCCCACTCTGTCCTCCCTGCCATTCACCCATAATACCCAACTTGACTACCCTCCCTGTCGTCTCTTGTTACATCCCGTCCACTTCTCTGATTGCCTCGCTCCCTGTCACTCAGTAATGTTTTTTCCTTCACCCCGGTATCCTCAATCCCCACTATCGCCCTCTGTCCAGCTGGGGCAACCGCGAGCGTGCGTTGCAATTCCAGTGGTTGCGTCAGTGTTGAAAATGGCCTGCCAAGGTGCATTAGTATTGTTTATCAGTCGTAATCATTGTGTTGACTTACTTACCTTCAGCCTCACCACCTCCATTCCTTCTTCGGGATCAACAACAAAGGCTGTCGCGTGGCAAATTCCTTGTAAGTTGCACACACAGATAATATTGTACTTTCAACTCACCTTTTTCACTTCATCGTGTCACAGCCACTGCAAGCAAAGAGGTCTGTCTTTTTAACAGCCTGCCCTCTGCTACTCACACTCTTCCAGTCTCCTCCCATTGCCCTCCTGTCGCTTGTTGGATCAAAGTAAACCCGGCATAGATCTGCAAAGCGGATTCCGTGAGTAACTCTATTACTCCTCTGTCCTTTACTTACCAACATTTCTGGTCTACAGGTCCACCACATCTCGTATGTATACTAAAGACCGATGGGCGTGCTGCGAGGCAGGTCTTGATGGAAAGCAACACATCCTGGGGTGTGCTTGCAAGGTGTGTCAGTGATGTTGATACCAGACATTGAGCCTCTGCTCACCGTTGTCTGCTCAGTCGCATTCGCGCCAGCGTCTCCGCCTTTCTGCGCATCCAGCATCAAACATCCTACACCCTGCTACTCGCCGTCATCCGGTCGCCATCTCCCTTGGGTCGTTTGCTGGATCGAGTGTGTTGGATTGAGGCAAACACAGGATAGACCTGTTACATGAGCATTGCGTGAGTAAACCACTTATTCCTTGTACTTTACTTACCAACATTTGCCTTCCAGCAATGGCAGGTCGCAATGGCAAGCAACTCCACTAGTCGACGAGCGACACATCATGAGGATGTCCTGGAAAAGGTGCGTCAGTGCTGTTGGTATCAGACATCAGGTCTCTGCTCACCGTTGTCTGCTCAGTCGCAATTGTGCCCGCCTTTCTGCGCGTCCACCGTCAACTCAAACCCTACATCTCTTGTTGCAACCAACACTCACGAAACACCTAGCATTCCGCACCCCGCTACTCACCGTCTTCCAGTCGCCATATCTTTTGGGTCGTTTGCTGGATTGAGCGTGTTGGGATGAGGGAAATCTGCGACAGGAGCATTCCGTGAGTAAAACTCTTTCTCTTTCGTGCGTTACTTACCATCGTTTGCCCCATCAATGACAGGTCGCGAGGGTCTGGTCGACGAGCGACACGCTCCGGGGGTGTCCTGGCAAGGTGCATCAGTGCTGTTGTATGAGACATCAGGTTTTTGCTTACCTCTTCTCAGTCGCAATCGTGCTGGGGTGTCGCCTTTCTACGCATCCACCATCAACTCAAACCCCGCATATCATCAACAAACACTCACCTTAGCCTTGCGTTCTGCGGGCACTCTGCCAACAAGGGAGCAATGTCACGGTGCGTCGTCAGCTGCACTGTTGCTGAGCCCTGTGCAACGATGAGCGGGGAGTCAGCACGAGCACGTTCACTCACCTTTTCGCATCCTCACGACTGTGCAGTGGAGCACACCGTCAGCGCCGTCGTCAACTTCAATATCAGCTGCACGGCTTACAGTCAGATGCCATACGAGGCCTGTTCAGGCGCGCAAACTCAACATACCATTTACACCCGCGTCAGTGACTGCATAAACACACATCAGCAGCGCGTCCCACATTAAGAAACAGGTTCAACACACCACATGTATTCGTCTGGCAAAGAAGGCGGTGAGTACAGTTACACTCATTGTTTGCATGCTTGGCCTCACTCACCGTGCATTCTCCAGCTACACTCGCATAGACGGGCCTGTGGTGTGCGCTGTCAGTATCCGTCCTTGACCAGAAACACCACTGACCTTTTTGGCTCAACACACCGTCCGTGGCATGAGATGGGAGTGCAAGTCGTAAGAGTAAGGCTAGTACCCTTTATATACCTTCTGGGTGTTACGTATAATAGCCACACTCTACCATCCAACATTCGAAAATACATCCTCTTTTTTCTCTTTTGCTAGTCCCGATACGCAAGTTGCAACCGTTACGCAACTGCGGCAAACCCTCCGTGTGCACGAATGTTGAGATTTGAACAGTGCAGATTTCGATGGTTCTACTTTTGTTTGGTGTTGACCAGCATCGAGATTGTGACTTTTGAAGTAAGTACGTCTCGTCAAGTCTTCTGAAATGGCGGTCAATAGCATGACATCACAGACTGCATTTGCATTAAAGTATGCGCTCCGTCTGTATAGTTGCATTCAATGCACGTATTCACAGTCAATACATATTCAAGTATTTAGTGTCATCTATCTACTATCCATATTCACATTCACAAACATACAATTAACACAATGTAACACCTACACCACAAAGCACATATTAGCCTTGGTTAGGGTTGGTGATGACCACAAAAATACAGATTAGGATGGTTTAGGGTTTAGGTTTTAGGGTTGGTTGGGATTTGATAATACCATAAAAGCACAGATTAGGCTGGTTAGGGTTGGTAAATACAATTATATATGTAGCAGGTTAGGGTTGGTGTGTATGTACCAATTTATCCAATGTGCATTTCACGGCGTTCTGGTGCAGTTGGTAAACTGCTATGTTTGATTTACTGCGATTTGTGGAATGCGGTATTCAATTCACGCATTCAAGACTCGTATGTACGTACATACACTACGAACAGAAATTGATGCTTTGCACATTTCGTGTTCGTTGCAGTGCGTACATATTCCATCTTCTGGATGCAGAAAATTGAACACAGTGTCCCCGCTAGTGCGCTCTGACATTATGAATAGCCGAGCCTAGTACCATATCGGATCAAAATCGAAAAAAAAAATGCATTGAAATGTTGTGTAACGGCGATTTGGGCGAGGAGGAGAGAATCCGGTTACATGGGATGGAATTGCACAATCAGTTGTGCTTTGTGGATGCCTTGGAGTGTTTGAAAATCTTTGGTATGCTGGTAGGTATATGGACCGTCTTTATACGAGATTTGTGCATTCAATTATATGTATATAGAACTCCTTTATTTCGGCGCTTAACTGCATGCAACTCCACGATATTGATTTCCACAACGGATTAGCAGCTGCAGTACAGCTTTAACACTCACTCACAGACTGAATCAAGCAAACAACATCCCTCAGGGGCTCCTGAACATCAGCATATTGGAGTAAGAGTGTCGATTAGACGATGAGGGCACGTACAAGACACCTGCATCTCTTCTACACTACACTAACCCCACATCCACACCAAGATCTCCTATTCACACCCACCCAAATGCACCATCCAAAACGCCCCACCCCTCCAATCCCCTAGAACAGTGCAGAACCACATTCCACGTACGTACCATGCTGCAATGAGTGTCGTTGTTTCTCATTTCACAAATCTTCTAGGGATTTGAAGAAAAAAAATTTAAAGCTCGCTAGCGGAGCCGAGTAGTTAGGTGCTAAGAGCGGGATGTGCCGTGTGGAATGGAGGCGATTGGGATGGCTCGAATCGGGAATCGGGAGGCGGGGAGGATGTGCATAGGTGCATAGGTGCAATTGTTGGTGAGCTTTTTGAAGAAATTGACCCGTGTGGGTCAATCTGACTGTAAAGAGGGATTAGCATGCACTCATTGGGTAACCCTGTCCTGTACTATGTCTTTGTATTTCACGGTTTTCAATCCTATTCCTTGTTTCTTTGTCAGGCGCTTAACGTCGTTGTGGGTCCTTGCATTCAATTCGATGCATCCAGAACAGTGAACTCACATACATACTAGTAGAAATTACATCTCACATACCCATATTCAACGTATCCATCTCTGAAGTTGTCCCAAACGACGTATTTTGATATCTACAAGTCGCAGCAGCAATATGTCGTCAGTTTCACAAATTGCATTCCAGCACCTGAAATTGTGACCATATGAGAACAGATACATCCCATCTAACCCCTGTAAACTCTAAAGATACAAACAAACCCGGTCAAAAACGCTCCCACAAGGCGGAAACGCACGCCACGTAAGTATTCTCCGTCGAAGAGCATCTCGTCGCAGCTCATTTCCAGCGTGCTTCTAGGTCTCAAAGTAGGCTGTGTCCGAGCCGCTTAGTCTTACGTTATCGGGAAAGGGTGCCGCAGAGAAAAGGAAGCGGCTGGAATGGGTGCAAAATGCGGAATTTGGGGAGGAGGATGTGTGCATACGTTATGGTGAGATTAGGCCATTGTGGGTGGACATCGATGGTATCGGGCATCTTTGAAGGATGTATAGGAGTGTGATGGTATGATTTAAGACATCAATCGCAGTGTATTATCACTTTTGATACCTGGAAAGTCAAATATAAAGCCCAGGACGCATCTGGGCGCTTATCATTTCATTAGCAGAATTTCAACTAAATTGTATATGTTTATGCTTTGAAAAGTGCACAAGCATCTATCTAAACGGTTGCAAAGGACCGTATGTTCGTTGAAATGGTAATACATACACAGAAACACGTTTAAAAGGTGTGTACCTGCATGTCCGTTCGCGTTTTCGTGCGAACGATAAAGAAGGTTCTCAACATTACATTAGTTTTTATTACATACTGACATACGGGCATGGCTAATTAGACATCTTTTGAGTCGCCAAAATGTGTTGAAATGGCCCAAGAGAGCCTCCACGTATCTCCTTCGAATAAGACATTCTCCACAATCCAAGTAGTTTCTCAAGGCAACACTCACGTCTTAAAAAGTGCACAAGTACCTAACTAGAGGGTTACAAAGGACAGCATGATCGTTTAAACGGAAATACATACACAGAAACACATTTAAAGGGTGTGTACCTGCATGTCCGTCCGCATGAAAACGCGAGCAATAACACAAGTTCTGAACATTACATCAGTTTTTATTACATACTGACATAGGGGCGTGTCTAATTCAACGTCTTTTGACTCTCCAAAAGCCCGTAAATTGCGTGAAACGGCTCGGGAGAGCCTCCACGTATCTCCTTCAAACAAGACATCCTCCATAATCCAAGTAGTTTCTCAAGGCAACGCTACGCAGCTAATTAGCACTAGTCCATATATAGAATCAAGCTGAATACATACATTTGAGAAGTGGTATAAAAACGGATGGGGAGACGAGGAGCGGCATATTGATTTGATAAACGCTCCGTCGCGAAATTGGCATGGTAAAGTTGCTTCTGTTTGTTGTTCTCCAATGCCTGTTCGGATTGATTTGAATCTGGAGAACAAATTGACATTCCATTCGCGCGGACGTACATACGATCTCATGTGTATAAGCTAAATGTTGTCTGAAAGCAAAATCAAAAGGACATACACAACACGTCATGACCGTCTGTTCAAACCGGCGAGTTCCTGTCCCTGAAATGCTGAATTGCTATTTTCTTAGAGACCACTTAAGGATGTCAATAATGTAAGATAGCTCACCTGGTGGTTGGTACACGCTCGTAGTGTCCGTCCTGCCAGTGCAATCTCACACAAGGTGCGGGGCTGTCTTCACGATGGATTCAACGATCCAAAGACACTTGAAGATTATATTAATCGTGTGTTAGTGTATAGTATCGGCAAAGCTAAAAATGTAGACATACCGATGAGTCATGTTTTCAATCTCGTGGATAATGATAGGCGGAGTACGCGTGTTTGTCGGTGATCATGAGAGTGTGAGTGGTTGTGTTCGGTCTGTCGCTCTCCATCTTCATTGCCATGCGCGGAGTTTGAATGTCCCTGACAACAGCAGGGACAAACAACGCGACATTTGTTGTCTTCCACTACCATCTCTAGACTCTTTCCCAACCACATGAACGGCAACACAAACATTGTGGGACTCCAGGAGTACGTGACTGTTGAGAGGGGATGCAGGCTAGTAAGGTAGATGCACAGAGGAGTTGGAAAATCTAGGCGAGTGGTTCGCACTTGATTTTTTAAATGTTTTTTCGCAACTCGAGGTCACCCACAACCCAACCCTCTCTACCGCTATCACCCTCAATTTCCCATTACACTGGCACATACTTGACATCAGCGCCGCTCCCGCACTCTGCCTTATCGTCATTGATGTTTTCAATCGGCTTGATGGCTAATTCACAATTCTACACACACATATTCTCTACGTTGTCTCTGCTTGTCGAGGATAAAAATATTCATGTGCTAAGACACAACTTCGGGGGCCATGAAAGAAGCAGATGCGTACCTGCAAGTAGTACAACACCCCCCGCTTGGCCATCTTTACGCTCTCCCCATAGGTCCCTAAACCAAGCAACGTGCTGTATGAATCGCAAGGCTGGAATTGCGTAAACGCGGGGAGAGGATCCAGGGTGTCGATAATCATCCATTAAGGTGTCTTGGAGGATGGGGAACGCTTTGGTGAGCTGTTTAATGTGAATCTGTGCGTTCTAGTGGTTGGAATCAAATCATCCATAACCCCCTCCCCCTCCCTTTGCCATCCATGCCGTGCATTAGCACACAGATGACATCGACGTGGCGGCGACTATGTGCCGCAGTCTAGTGCAGAGAATCTGCGTGTCAAGGTTAGTTCTGCCTGAATCATAGTAACCAGCACGTTGACTTATGTATCCATGTTCCAGCACCACCCCGCACTCAATCAAGCTGCACAGAGATGGCGACGCGCAGCCCATCCAACTTGCATACATTTGCCGGACAGCGTTGATGCGCAAGGGGGTGCGTATAGTCTCACAGTGGCTATGCTGGAAGTGTTAGGGTGAGTACGGCTTCAAAATCATATCCCTCTCTCCTCCAGACCCTTTGACATCTAGCAAGCATGGTGTTTCGCGCACGACACGTGGGGAATCGCGGGGGATGTGTCATTGGAGTGTGTGCGACACCCGATGAGGCGAGTGCGCTGGCCACGTCGGTGAGTACGGCATCAAGTGATGTTGATAGCCCACTGACAGTGTCTAGGCTACACGTCACTGTTGAGGCGGGACAGTATGCGGGAGTATGATGATGCAAGTGGGATGGGAGCGTGCTCAGTGCTGGCATAGGGCAGCGGGGTATGCTGGCAACATTGGTGAGTATGGCATCAACATCAACTTGACAGCTAACTGACCTTCTCTAGTCTCTTCAACGTTGGAACCGGGTCGCTGTCGAGGCGGGATGGTGTGTGAAAAGGTTCAAAGGGATTCCATCATGTTGTTTTGGAGGCGGTACACAGGCGAGTATGCGGGATTGTATGGTGCACGCGTCAGTAGACCTTGTTCAATGCTCGCAACGTTGGTGAGTATGACATCAACATCAACTTGACGGATCACTGACCTTCTCTAGTCCCTTCGACGTCGGAAGAACGTGTCATTTTGGAAGCGGGTCAGCATGCAGACGTGCGGGGATGTATGGAGGACGCATCATACAACATCAGTCGTGTATCGGTAGTGGTCTTCGGTCTGCATCGTTCATCGTTCATCGTCCATCGTTGGCCGCTAGCCGTTGGTTGGGTTGAGTTGGTTGAGTTAGGTTGGTTGGTTGGTTGGTAGAGTTAGGTTGAGTTTGCTCGAGCATCGGTTGGTCGGTCGGTTATACCTTTCCACTGTTACGCTCACTTTTTCCTTTTCCTTTACCTTTCACGTATCTTTATTGGATTCAATCTCTCAATCTTTCAATCTTTATTTTTTTTTCTTGTTTTGTGTTCGTTCGTGCACTCATTTGACATTGCACTGTTCCATTCACCCCACACCCCCATCGTATCATAGCTGGATTTGAACGTAGCTGACGTTTCTGCTTATAGATCTACACCAAACAAAGCACCAGCGCTTTCCACCCGCACCCAATCCCACCAAAAAACCCACCCAACCCACAAACCAAAAATGGGTCTCCCAACATCCACAACCTCATCCACAACCACAACCACAACCACCACATCCCAATCCGACGACCCCCTATCAACCCTCCTCCTCCCCCCACCCAACGAAACTCCCACTGAACGCACCACCCGCCTGGAAGCAGAGGCGGCGGCAAGGAGAGTGAGTGAGATGATTGATGAGGAGTTGAAGGTTGAGAGGGCTGAGAGGAGACGGAGGGAGAGGGGGGTTGTGAGGGTGCTTTTGTTGGGGCAGAGTGAGAGTGGTGAGTGTTTTTTGGGTTTTTTGAGGGGGGTTTTGGGTTGGGGGGTTTTGGGGGAGGGGAAGCTGACGTTTTTCTTTGATTTGTGTTTTTTGGGAATTTTTTGGATATGGTGTGCGATTGCGACTGGGATTGGGATTGGGATTGGAATTGGGACTTGGGACTTGGGATTCAATGCGCGCTCGTGCTCGTGGACGTGGGTTGTGATGGTTAGGCAAATCGACGACGTTGAAAAGTGCGTTGTATTATCTTACCCGTGTTCTTATACTGACTTTCCGTCCCTCTCTCCTCCCTTCCCAACTCAATCCACCCACCTACCCACGCGACACACCCACCCACCGACACAGACTTTCGCATGAAATACGCACGCGCAGACTGGGACGCCGAGCGCGCGTCGTGGCGCGCTGTGATCCAGCTCAACGTGATCCGCTCGATCATTACGATCGTAGAGGCGCTGCAGGCTGAGATGGACGGGGAGCCCGAGGGCGAGGGCGATCTGCAGCAGTCTGTTAGTCCTGGGGGGAGTAGCAGTGCAGGTGGCGGGGGGGAAGCGAGTGGGAGTGGGAGTGGTGTGGGAGGAGGCACGGGGAGGGAAGGGAGTAAACAGTTGTCGACGCTGTTGACGGGTAAACACCAGGTGCTGAAGATGCGGCTTGGGCCGTTACGCCGTGTGGAGACGGATCTGAAGAGGCGGCTTGGTGCGGGGTCGGATGAGGATATGGGGTTGCCCTTGCCATCGCCAGCGCCTGCTGCTGCTGCTGCTGCGACGGGTGATAGCGCAGCGACGAATGTGTTAGGCGGAACGAGTCTCGGCCCGTTAAGTCTCGAAACGGAACCGCAGGGTCTGGCGCGCCCGCTTGGTGCTGCGTCAGCGCAACGCGAGTTTGGAGTGACGCGGTTGCAGGAGGCGTTGCAGCGCGGGCAGCGCTTAGTGCGGAAGGGCTCGGCGCAGAGTGTGAGGAGGCAGGGGAGGGTGGGGAGTGGGCGTGCGACGCCCGTTGGTGAGGATGGGGAGGGGGAAGGGGAGATGGTGGACGATGCGACGGAGATTCTGGCTAGTTGTTTGGAGGATATGAAGGCGCTGTGGACGGACGATGTCGTACGTGCCGTGCTCAAAAAGCGGAGGATAAGGATCGAGGATACAGCTGGCTTGTACGTCCGCTCTTTCTCTCTGCATACCCGTGTGCTAATAGACGCATAGTTTCCTGGACGACCTCGACCGCATCGCCCAGCGCGATTACTCGCCGTCAGACGATGACGTCGTCCGCGCACGACTCCGAACTCTTGGCGTGCAAGAGTACCGCATCAGACTGGATGACGGCCCGACTAGCATCTTTGCGGGCGGTATCGGCGGAGACGCAGGTAAAGAGTGGATCTTGTACGACGTAGGTGGATCGCGGACTGTGGTATGTCCCCCTCTCCCGACTTGTTTTGACCCTGGCTCACATAGTCACAGCGCCACGCGTGGTTGCCGTATTTTGATAATGTCCAAGCTATCATATTCCGTGCGTCCCCTTCCCTCCCCCCCTCCTTTCCCATTCGTTAACACAGCTAATACACCCAGTGGCGCCTGTATCATGCTTCGACGAGCGTCTCACCGAAGACGCACGCGTCAACCGCCTCGAAGACTCCTTCCTCCTCTGGCGCACCGTCTGCTCCTCCAAGCTCCTCGCCAGCACGACCATGATCCTCTTCCTTAACAAATGCGATCTCCTGAAGAGGAAGCTGAAAGCGGGGGTGCAGGTGCGCAAGTATCTGCCTAGTTATGGTGAACGTGCGAATGATGTGAATACTGTTGTGAAATGTGCGTTGGAGCCGTTTTTTGGATTTTTGATTGCTGATGGTGTTGGTAGATTTGAGAGAAAAGTTTAAAGAGCAGTTGAAGGAACACTTGCCTACACAGCGCGCGAGCTACTTTTACGCTACGTCCGTCGTCGTACGTCCTTCCCTCCCTCTCTCTCCCCCCTTCTCTCTCTCATCCCTGATGGATTAATTTGCAGGACAAAAAAGCGACAGCGACGACTATAAAAGCTGGTAAGCACCACTCTCCTCCATCCACCTTATGCTACTAAGCTGACGTGCGGTTTTATGTATAGTCAAAGACAGTATATTGCGGGACTACCTCAAAAACGCCGATTTCGTACGTCCCTTCCTGTTCCCCTTCCCCTTTCCCACTTCTCCCCCTCCCCCCTTTCTCCCCCTCCCCCCTCCCACCTGTTCTTGTGCTGAATTATGTTGTTCAGTTGTCGTGATCCCAGCACACTTGTGCGACGAGTATACGTGTATACTGTACATATATGCGCCCGTCGGTCGGTCGTATGGTCGATCTACACGCTTATCTAGTTGTTAAAGGTCTCATTACTCCGTTTTTGTGTATATACTTGCATACTTAGTTAGTTAGTTAGTTAGTGAGTGAGTGACGTTTGGTTTGGTCTGTTTCATCGCTATTTTATTTTATTTTATTTTATCCAATTCTATCTATCTATCCGATTCTATCTATCTATCCAATTCTATCCAATTGTGTTTAGGATGCCGTTCCCAGTTGTGACCCCTGTGCCATCTGACTCTCTGACTCTCTGACTCTCTGACTCTCCGACTCTCTGACTCTCCCACTCTCTGACTCTGACTCTCTGAATTTGAATCTGAACATGGCTTTAGTTCGAACACCACAATGTTCTACGCAAGCACGGCAAGACGATCAGGATAGGTGGTCGACTATCGAGTCCCGACTCTCGACTCTTGACAGTGGACGTGCTAACCAACACGTTCAGGTCAATTTGTCGCCACTAGTCTAACTAGACGAGACGAGACGAGACGAGAGTCGAGTGCTGTGCTGTGTAAATGTCTCAGGATCAAACCTCGATGAATTTTTTAAATGAGGCGAGGCGAGATGGAAGGCGCGAGATGAGACGAGACGGCGCGTACGCCGTGATGAGACGGGTTCAATGAACGAGACGAGACGAAACGAGAAAAGACGAGTGGATTGAAGTGGCGAGGCGAGGTCGAAGTCGAAGTAAGCGAGAGAGAAAGCGGTATGTGATGCACAGACGGACGACTTCAGCTTCAGGCTTTAGGAGTTTAACATCGAAGCGCTATTATAAGCGCGCGCACGGTTTGGACGAGGTAATTCGTACGGATATGAGTGGTTGGTAGAGTTGCTAGATTTTGTTTAGCGGCCGGATAAGCTTGGAGAGCGTTTAACGGTCTATCCGTCAATGATCTGGGTCTTTTCAGGATCATGTAAACGTTTTGATATACTGATTCAGATACACACTGTAGTGCTACTTCCATAACACATATATCCCTTCTAATAGTGCTCCAAGTGGTGTATCGAGTGAACTGCTTTTGTATCTTACTTTACGTGTCGACACAGAAGCGCAAGGGGGCTATGAGTGGTAAAATGGTACTTCTTTGGGTGACGGAATGGAATGGAGGACGGTCGAAGAGATACCGACGGCATTCGGTGAAGTCCCACACATCATATGATACAATTCTCACGCCTCAGTACAGGGGGCGGGCAGAGAATGGATTTTGTGTTTTACGGCTTACGTGCGAATACAGGCGTATTATGTATCGACTGACATCAAGAGGAAGTACGTATTCCAGTAAGCACCAGGCGTAGAACCATAGCGGTCGGAATCAGGCCCTGAAGTGACATCTTTGTTCAGTATTTCCAGGACCCGGGAAGCTCCCCTAAGGCCTTGTCCGGCCTCGACCCCGAATTTGGCCCTCAAATCCGCGAGATTTGGGGCCTCAAATCCGCGAAACCGGACAGACCTCCTCAGGGTCCTTCCAAATTAGGAAATTTTCTCCCTGCGGGGCAGCACATTTCTCCACGCCGTTTTTAACAATAATACACATTGAGAGAAAGAGATAAGTACTAATTACAATGTCTTCCTACCAGGAATACGTATTTTGAGTAGTGACTTGTTGGCTTTACGGTTTTTAGGGTTTAGGGTTTAGGGTTTAGGGTTTAGGGTTTAGGGTTTAGGGGGGGAGCGAGCACCGAGCGAAGCGAGGTGCGAGCGACTAGTTTAAACTGGGAGTTAAAATGGAAAGAAGCCAGAGGGCTGTTGGGGGATCCCAACAACCAGCCCTTTCGTCTTTATAGACTCTTCAGTGGCTATTCTTAGAAGGAATGTTCTAGACATCCGATGACAGCGCGTGAAGTGATGCTGCGCAGCTGTCATGTATCTTACCGACTATCACAAATCTGTCAATGTTTATTGTCAAGTTAGACAGGTCTCTGATGAACAGAGTGCCACGGGTCGATGTGGCACATGGTAACCTGTCAAAAGTGGATCCAACACTTTTGTTCTTTGACATCGTGGGTTATTGACTGTGATGTGAATCACATGGATATAGATTACTCTGGTTACGTGGCTCCGAGTAACCGCGACATGGGAATATTCACATGTCTAGAGTATAAATAGCTTACCTGGGTCCTTACCTAACAATCAAACAATAGAATGATTGATTGTTGTGAATCTTAATTGGACAGTTCATGATCCGGTCCATCAAAAATGTTTCCACGGTACTAAGGAACTTTTCCCGAAGTACTAAGTAACTTTTCCCATGTACTAAATTAGATCCGGCCCTTCACAATCACATGCCGTTCGGAAGTTCACACGCCTACCTTACTTCCTACTAAGGTTAGACTTAGTTAGCTTAGGGTTGGGGTTAGGTTAGGGTTTAGGGTTTAGGGTTTAGGGTTTAGGTTTAGCTATTTAATCCAAAGTGTTGCTTGTAAGTAGATGTTTGTTACTTTATAGCAAGGAATACTTACGGTTAGGGTTTTTTTTTCTAATGCTTTACGCCTTACGCGCTAGTATTCTTTTCATCGGTTGTAAGATTTGGATATTCTGCCGAATTCTGGATGTTCCCTCTCTTGTGAGGTTGAACGTCTATGAAGTATTATCTCGTTATCACTTTCGATACTTATCTGTTCAGCAGCTTCAACTAGAGCAGAATGATAAGTTTCATTAACGTTTTGAGTTTCGGGAACAACACCACCTTTTTCAGCGATGTTTTCATCCAGTTTACGAAAGACTGTTTTCTTCCACACATTTGCAAGGTCGAAAAGATTAGTATTGCGCTTTCGCGATACTATCCAACGACTTCCGAGTAGTCCTATCTTCCTCAAATCCGGTACGAACTCAGTTTCTCCGTCCACGAGGATCTGTGTGAACAGCTCCGGGCGAACATCATCGAGGTCGTGAACGTAATTTGGATCTGGTTTGATAAGGGGTCTGGACGAGTCTGCACTATACAGACCTTTCTCGGCATGTTCATACCATGCCGACCAGTACTCGGTAACAGTCTTTCCAAGTTCAGCAGCTGAAAACCAATTCCATACCTGATCAAATCTGGTTTTAAGTACAAGAATGGATTCGTCGTGCTCTGCGACTCGTAAAGCGAATCGCTTTTCCCAACGTTCTTGTATATTCTTCTTACACCAAGACATGACTAGGTTTTCGGGATAACCGCGCATCAAATAGAGAGCGTTAAGGTCTCTAATTGCTCCGATGTAGATTTCCTTGGTACTACATAGTACGGCTAACCTGGATAACTCTCCAATGTAGACGCCACGTTTGACGTCCAAAGGATGATGTGATACCCATGGAACTCGTTCTCGGTTGTTTCCTGTCTTGACAAATGGCTTCCAATGAAGTTTTCCAGACTCCTTGAATATGAAAGCATCGAGAAATTGACATCCCGACGAGGAAACAGCCCATTCGATAACACAACCATCGAACTTTATTGTTTCTTTAATAAGATTAAGTGCAAGTGCTTCGGACTCGGCGTAAACAATTGCGAAACAATCGTCGATGTACCTTCCATAGAAGGCCACGTTTGGGTGGTCTAAGATTTTTGACTTTATTTCAAAATGGGCTCCAAAGAGGTTAGCAAGGTCCGGAGAATCCGCGACGCCCATTGCGAGGCCATTTTTTTGTCTAAAATATCTAGACCCATGTTGTGTTATCAATTGCGTATTGCCAATCTCGATAGCACGTTTAAAGATGCCCAATTTAACCAAGTTATTCTCTAACGAATTTGGATTAATATGGGCTAATGCAGTGTTTTCTTCCGAAGCGTTGAGTAACCATTCCTCGTACATAGGGTTTAGGGTTTAGGGGTTATTAGGGTTTAGGGGGGGAGCGAGCACCGAGCGAAGCGAGGTGCGAGCGACTTGTTTAAACTGTGAGTTAAATGGAAAGAAGGCCAGAGGGCTGTTGGGGGGTACCAACAACCAGCCCTTTCGTCTTTATAGACTCTTCAGTGGCTATTCTTAGAAGGAATGTTCTAGACATCCGATGACAGCGCGTGAAGTGATGCTGTGCAGCTGTCATGTATCTTACCGACTATCACAAATCTGTCAATGTTTATTGTCAAGTTAGACAGGTCTCTGATGAACAGAGTGTCACGGGTCAATGTGGCACATGGTAACCTGTCAAAAGTGGATCCAACACTTTTGTTCTTTGACATCGTGGGTTATTGACTGTGATGTGAATCACATGGATATAGATTACTCTGGTTACGTGGCTCCGAGTAACCGCGACATGGGAATATTCACATGTCAAGAGTATAAATAGCTTACCTGGGTCCTTACCTAACAATCAATTGATTGATTGTTGTGAATCTTAATTGGACAGTTCATGATCCGGTCCATCAAAAATGTTTCCACGGTACTAAGGAACTTTTCCCGAAGTACTAAGTAACTTTTCCCATGTACTAAATTAGATCCGGCCCTTCACAATCACATGCCGTTCGGAAGTTCACACGCCTACCTTACTTCCTACTAAGGTTAGACTTAGTTAGCTTAGGGTTGGGGTTAGGTTAGGGCTTAGGGTTTAGGGTTTAGGGTTTAGGTTTAGGTTTAGCTATTCAATCCAATGTGTTGCTTGTAAGTAGATGTTTGTTACTTTATAGCAAGGAATACTTACGGTTAGGGTTTTTTTCTAATGCTTTACGCCTTAAGCGCTAGTATTCTTTTCATCGGTTGTAAGATTTGGATATTCTGCCGAATTCTGGATGTTCCCTCTCTTGTGAGATTGAACGTCTATGAAGTATTATCTCGTTATCACTTTCGATACTTATCTGCTCAGCAGCTTCAACTAAAGCAGAATGATAAGTTTCATTAACGTTTTGAGTTTCGGGAACAACACCACCTTTTTCAGCGATGTCTTCATCCAGTTTACGAAAGACTGTTTTCTTCCACACATTTGCAAGGTCGAAAAGATTAGTATTGCGTTTTCGCGATACTATCCAACGACTTCCGAGTAGTCCTATCTTCCTCAAATCCGGTACGAACTCAGTTTCTCCGTCCACGAGGATCTGTGTGAACAGCTCCGGGCGAACATCATCGAGGTCGTGAACGTAATTTGGATCTGGTTTGATAAGGGGTCTGGACGAGTCTGCACTATACAAACCTTTCTCGGCATGTTCATACCATGCCGACCAGTACTCGGTAACAGTTTTTCCAAGTTCAGCAGCTGAAAACCAATTCCATACCTGATCAAATCTGGTTTTAAGTACAAGAATGGATTCGTCGTGCTCTGCGACTCGTAAAGCGAATCGCTTTTCCCAACGTTCTTGTATATTCTTCTTACACCAAGATATGACTAGGTTTTCGGGATAACCGCGCATCAAATAGAGAGCGTTAAGGTCTCTAATTGCTCCGATGTAGATTTCCTTGGTACTACATAGCACGGCTAACCTGGATAACTCTCCAATGTAGACGCCACGTTTGACGTCCAAAGGATGATGTGATACCCATGGAACTCGTTCTCGGTTGTTTCCTGTCTTGACAAAAGGCTTCCAATGAAGTTTTCCAGACTCCTTGAATATGAAAGCATCGAGAAATTGACATCCCGACGAGGAAACAGCCCATTCGATAACACAACCATCGAACTTTATTGTTTCTTTAATAAGATTAAGTGCAAGTGCTTCGGACTCGGCGTAAACAATTGCGAAACAATCGTCGATGTACCTTCCATAGAAGGCCACGTTTGGGTGGTCCAAGATTTTTGACTTTATTTCAAAATGGGCTCCAAAGAGGTTAGCAAGGTCCGGAGAATCCGCGACGCCCATTGCGAGGCCATTTTTTTGTCTAAAATATCTAGACCCATGTTGTGTTATTAATTGCGTATTGCCAATCTCGATAGCACGTTTAAAGATGCCCAATTTAACCAAGTTATTTTCTAACGAATTTGGATTAATATGGGCTAATGCAGTGTTTTCTTCCGAAGCGTTGAGTAACCATTCCTCGTACATACTACAAACGATTTCGATGCACGAGTCCAACGGAATATTGGGATAGAAAGCAACTACATCTCCAGTGACAAAATACCATTGTCTATTGGAGTCTATACGCAATTGGCTTAATCTCGTAAAGAGATCCTTCGTTCCGTGTATGATTGAAGGAGTCGATTTAATACTCGGCTTAAGCTCTTTTGATACGAACTTGGCTGCAGGATTAAATACTACAGAGTGACACGGAATTATGGGCCTAAATCCAGTAGGTTTTTTATGGATTTTAGGTATACCATGAAATTGAGGATACTTGAACGATGATCCGTCTTCCGGTACATTTGATAGAAAAAATCGAGACAACCCAAGTTCAAATAGAAACAGATGTTCATCTTCGACAGTACGTGCGAGCGTTTGCATCTGAATCATTTTGCTCTTCATAACTTCTTGAGCAACTTCGAATTCTAACTCTTCGTAGTTGCGTTCATCTTCAAGAAGATTGAGCTCATTCCTTATTATCCAGTCGCGTTCAGACACCGCGAGGCCAAGATTCTTATCTGTCATCGTAATAACATAGTTGTTATCGATAAGAAACTTACGGATCTTGTCCCTTTTAGGAGAGAACGCGTGCTTTCGCATCTCCGTGAGGGCTTCTTCCGGGATACTTGCGATCGTGCGTTGCACGTACCGACGTCCCATCGAAAGGCCAAGTTCCATATATTGCGGTAATACAGGAGGTTTTTCTTTTTTCTTAGAACTTACTCCATAATCTGGATCAAAAGGTTTATTCATGCCTTCCTTAAACAAAAAATAGATACGCCATCTTATTCTTCGTTGAAAATCATTCCATGCTTGCATGATCAGACTTTTAGAAGGCAGTGTGAAAAACATATAATTTAGTCCGAGAGAGAGATCGTTTGCTACATCAACAGGGACAGAAACACCAGGACTACAATGTACACTACTACGATACTGGCCAGCCAACAAGAATGAAATTGGAGTATGTAAGTGTACGAAAGAAACCGCGTCTGTTTTAGTCATGGTGAGTATATCGTCAGGAATAGAGTTGGGGAAGGCGGGTCTCACCGACGTAAATGATGCTACAGTAGACCGCGCGTCTAGGCTCTTGCCTTTCCCTTTCCCTTTGGATCGTTGTTCTTGACGGGAGCTCTCCCCTTCCCTTTCTTCTTGTTGTCGACCTTGTTGGAAACCTTGGTTTGGGGCTTCCTCTGCGAAGGCATCGACGACGACTTGGGTTTCGAAGGGCCAGCTTTCCTGGCCTGAGGTTGAGGAGCCTTGGACGAATTCTGGCCAGACAAAGTCTGGGTAATTAGAGTAATAATTAGTGTCCAGAATTATGGGTGAAGGGTTACGAAAACTTGCCTTCTTGCCCACAGATCCAAGGTTGAGCTTTTTGAGACGTGCATTCAAGCCCTTATCAATAAGGGATTGAATCGACGGACCTGGTTTGGTCGCGTCGGCCATCTCGACATCGGCTGTTGCCGCAGTCGTCCGCTTTTTCTCAATCTTAATTGCCAAGGCGCGGTGGCGCATGTTGACAATTTGTTTGATATGAGAAAAGATCGCCGGCAGTATAGTTTGCAGCGCACTGCATTCGGCTTTCTTTTGCGGAGACACTACCCACTCTGCTATACGTCGGACTCCCTTGTTGTCTGTAGAGAAAACAGGGAGCTTGTAGCTGGATTTGCGATCATCGTAAGTTGCCTTAACGATGAGGGCAGCAGCTTCGTAGCAAGAGTTGAGTGCGCATTTATCATCCCAAAAGGCCAGCTCATCCTTTTTCGCCTGAATGGCGCCGTCGTTAATCGCCTTTTGGAAGACGTCACGAGCGGTAGAGAACGTAGTGGAGACTCGAAGAGCCTCCGCTGACCCGGCATCCGCGAATTCCTTCGTGAGTTGGAACTCGGGCGCCTTCACCTTAAGGCGATTGGGCGTGTTGCCTGCGCTAACGGCAGATTCAAGGCGCTCGAGGCTAGCCTTGACTGTTTCTCTCTTATCGCACCACGATGCGAGGTTGAGAAGAAACTCCCTGAGGGCAGCACGATAGTCAAAAAAGACGCAGTCTATGACTTGGTCAACGGAGCGGCACTCAGCTATTTTTTTGATGACCACAGTGGCCAGCTCGTCGATCAGAGCGTTATGGCGGCCTGCTTCATCGTTGACGCCGAAGACGGTGTTGTTGACGACGGCCTGGGTGAGTGCGTCCAGGGTGGGGGACATGGCACGAGAGAAAGCAGCAGAGTATTGGGATGACATAGTGGCTGATGGGTGATAGCAAAGTCGTTGGGTTTAGGGGGGGAGCGAGCACCGAGCGAAGCGAGGTGCGAGCGACTAGTTTAAACTGGGAGTTAAAATGGAAAGAAGCCAGAGGGCTGTTGATTGTTATCAGCAGCCAGCCCTTTCGTCTTTATAGACTCTTCAGTGGCTATTCTTAGAAGGAATGTTCTGGAACATCCGATGACAGCGCGTGAAGTGATGCTGCGCAGCTGTCATGTATCTTACCGACTATCACAAATCTGTCAATGTTTATTGTCAAGTTAGACAGATCTCTGATGAACAGAGTGTCACGGGTCAATGTGGCATATGGTAACCTGTCAAAAGTGGATCCAACACTTTTGTTCTTTGACATCGTGGGTTATTGACTGTGATGTGAATCACATGGATATAGAAAACTCTGGTTACGTGGCTCCGAGTAACCGCGACATGGGAATATTCACATGTCTAGAGTATAAATAGCTTACCTGGGTCCTTACCTAACAATCAAACAATAGACTGATTGATTGTTGTGAATCTTAATTGGACAGTTCATGATCTGGTCCATCAAAAATGTTTCCACGGTACTAAGGAACTTTTCCCGAAGTACTAAGTAACTTTTCCCATGTACTAAATTAGATCCGGCCCTTCACAATCACATGCCGTTCGGAAGTTCACACGCCTACCTTACTTCCTACTAAGGTTAGACTTAGTTAGCTTAGGGTTGGGGTTAGGTTAGGGCTTAGGGTTTAGGGTTTAGGGGGGGAGCGAGCACCGAGCGAAGCGAGGTGCGAGCGACTAGTTTAAACTGTGAGTTTGAAATAGAAAGAAGGCCAGAGGGCTGTTGGGGGATCCCAACAACCAGCCCTTTCGTCTTTATAGACTCTTCAGTGGCTATTCTTAGAAGGAATGTTCTAGACATCCGATGACAGCGCGTGAAGTGATGCTGCGCAGCTGTCATGTATCTTACCGACTATCACAAATCTGTCAATGTTTATTGTCAAGTTAGACAGGTCTCTGATGAACAGAGTGTCACGGGTCGATGTGGCACATGGTAACCTGTCAAAAGTGGATCCAACACTTTTGTTCTTTGACATCGTGGGTTATTGACTTGTGATGTGAATCACATGGATATAGATTACTCTGGTTACGTGGCTCCGAGTAACCGCGACATGGGAATATTCACATGTCTAGAGTATAAATAGCTTACCTGGGTCCTTACCTAACAATCAAACAATAGAATGATTGATTGTTGTGAATCTTAATTGGACAGTTCATGATCCGGTCCATCAAAAATGTTTCCACGGTACTAAGGAACTTTTCCCGAAGTACTAAGTAACTTTTCCCATGTACTAAATTAGATCCGGCCCTTCACAATCACATGCCGTTCGGAAGTTCACACGCCTACCTTACTTCCTACTAAGGTTAGACTTAGTTAGCTTAGGGTTGGGGTTAGGTTAGGTTTTAGGGTTTAGGGTTTAGGGTTTAGGTTTAGCTATTTAATCCAAAGTGTTGCTTGTAAGTAGATGTTTGTTACTTTATAGCAAGGAATACTTACGGTTAGGGTTTTTTTTCTAATGCTTTACGCCTTACGCGCTAGTATTCTTTTCATCGGTTGTAAGATTTGGATATTCTGCCGAATTCTGGATGTTCCCTCTCTTGTGAGATTGAACGTCTATGAAGTATTATCTCGTTATCACTTTCGATACTTATCTGTTCAGCAGCTTCAACTAGAGCAGAATGATAAGTTTCATTAACGTTTTGAGTTTCGGGAACAACACCACCTTTTTCAGCGATGTTTTCATCCAGTTTACGAAAGACTGTTTTCTTCCACACATTTGCAAGGTCGAAAAGATTAGTATTGCGCTTTCGCGATACTATCCAACGACTTCCGAGTAGTCCTATCTTCCTCAAATCCGGTACGAACTCAGTTTCTCCGTCCACGAGGATCTGTGTGAACAGCTCCGGGCGAACATCATCGAGGTCGTGAACGTAATTTGGATCTGGTTTGATAAGGGGTCTGGACGAGTCTGCACTATACAGACCTTTCTCGGCATGTTCATACCATGCCGACCAGTACTCGGTAACAGTCTTTCCAAGTTCAGCAGCTGAAAACCAATTCCATACCTGATCAAATCTGGTTTTAAGTACAAGAATGGATTCGTCGTGCTCTGCGACTCGTAAAGCGAATCGCTTTTCCCAACGTTCTTGTATATTCTTCTTACACCAAGACATGACTAGGTTTTCGGGATAACCGCGCATCAAATAGAGAGCGTTAAGGTCTCTAATTGCTCCGATGTAGATTTCCTTGGTACTACATAGCACGGCTAACCTGGATAACTCTCCAATGTAGACGCCACGTTTGACGTCCAAAGGATGATGTGATACCCATGGAACTCGTTCTCGGTTGTTTCCTGTCTTGACAAATGGCTTCCAATGAAGTTTTCCAGACTCCTTGAATATGAAAGCATCGAGAAATTGACATCCCGACGAGGAAACAGCCCATTCGATAACACAACCATCGAACTTTATTGTTTCTTTAATAAGATTAAGTGCAAGTGCTTCGGACTCGGCGTAAACAATTGCGAAACAATCGTCGATGTACCTTCCATAGAAGGCCACGTTTGGGTGGTCTAAGATTTTTGACTTTATTTCAAAATGGGCTCCAAAGAGGTTAGCAAGGTCCGGAGAATCCGCGACGCCCATTGCGAGGCCATTTTTTTGTCTAAAATATCTAGACCCATGTTGTGTTATCAATTGCGTATTGCCAATCTCGATAGCACGTTTAAAGATGCCCAATTTAACCAAGTTATTCTCTAACGAATTTGGATTAATATGGGCTAATGCAGTGTTTTCTTCCGAAGCGTTGAGTAACCATTCCTCGTACATATTACAAACGATTTCGATGCACAAGTCCAACGGAATATTGGGATAGAAAGCAACTACATCCCCGGTGACAAAATACCATTGTCGTTTGGGGTCTATACGCAATTGGCTTAATCTCGTAAAGAGATCCTTCGTTCCGTGAATGATTGAAGGAGTCGATTTAATAATCGGCTTAAGCTCTTTTGATACAAACTTGGCTGCAGGATTAAATACTACAGAGTGACACGGAATTATGGGCCTAAATCCAGTAGGTTTCTTGTGGATTTTAGGTATACCATGAAATTGAGGATACTTGAACGATGATCCGTCTTCCGGTACATTCGATAGAAAGAATCGAGACAACCCAAGTTCAAATAGAAACAGATGTTCATCTTCGACGGTACGTGCGAGAGTTTGCATCTGAATCATTTTGCTCTTCATAACTTCTTGCGCAACTTCGAATTCTAGCTCTTCGTAGTTGCGTTCATCTTCAAGAAGATTGAGCTCATTCCTTAATATCCAGTCGCGTTCAGACACCGCGAGGCCAAGATTCTTATCTGTCATCGTAATAACATAGTTGTTATCGAAAAGAAACTTTTGGATCTTGTCCCTTTTAGGAGAGAACGCGTGCTTTCGCATCTCTTTAAGGGCTTCTTCCGGGATACTTGCGATCGTTTTAATAACGTACCGACGTCCCATTGAAAGGCCAAGTTCCATAAATTGCGGTAACATTGGAGGTTTCTCTTTCTTTTTAGAGCTTACTCCATAGTCTGGATCGAAAGGTTTATTCATGCCTTCTTTAAACAAAAAATAGATACGCCATCTTATTCTTCGTTGAAAATCATTCCATGCTTGCATGATCAGACTTTTAGAAGGCAGTGTAAAAAACATATAATTGAGTCCAAGAGATAAATCATTTGCTACATCAACAGGGACCGAAACACCAGGACTACAGTGTACACTAGATCTATACTGGCCAGCCAATAAGAATGAAATCGGGGTATTGAGGTGTACAAAAGAAACTGCGTCTGTTTTAGTCATGGTGAGTATATCGTCAGGAATAGAGTTGGGGAAGGCGGGTCTCACCGACGTAAATGATGCTACAGTAGACCGCGCGTCTAGGCTCTTGCCTTTCCCTTTCCCTTTGGATCGTTGTTCTTGACGGGAGCTCTCCCCTTCCCTTTCTTCTTGTTGTCGACCTTGTTGGAAGCCTTGGTTTGAGGCTTCCTCTGCGAAGGCGTCGACGACGACTTGGGTTTCGAAGGGCCAGCTTTCCTGGCCTGAGGTTGAGGAGCCTTGGACGAATTCTGGCCAGACAAAGTCTGGGTAATTAGAGTAATAATTAGTGTCCAGAATTATGGGTGAAGGGTTACGAAAACTTGCCTTCTTGCCCACAGATCCAAGGTTGAGCTTTTTGAGACGTGCATTCAAGCCCTTATCAATAAGGGATTGAATCGATGGACCTGGTTTGGTCGCATCGGCCATCTCGACATCGGCTGTTGCCGCAGTCGTCCGCTTTTTCTCAATCTTAATTGCCAAGGCGCGGTGGCGCATGTTGACAATCTGTTTGATATGAGAAAAGATCGCCGGCAGTATAGTTTGCAGCGCACTGCATTCGGCTTTCTTTTGCGGAGACACTACCCACTCTGCTATACGTCGAACTCCCTTGTTGTCTGTAGAGAAAACAGGGAGCTTGTAGCTGGATTTGCGATCATCGTAAGTTGCCTTAACGATGAGGGCAGCAGCTTCGTAGCAAGAGTTGAGCGCGCATTTATCATCCCAAAAAGCCAGCTCGTCCTTTTTCGCCTGAACGGCGCCGTCGTTAATTGCCTTTTGGAAGGCATCACGAGCGGAAGAGAACGTAGTGGAGACTCGAAGAGCCTCCGCTGACCCGGCATCCGCGAATTCCTTCGTAAGTTGGAACTCGGGTGCCTTCACCTTAAGGCGATTGGGCGTGTTGCCTGCGCTAACGGCAGATTCAAGGCGCTCGAGGCTAGCCTTGACTGTTTCCCTCTTGTCGCACCACGATGCGAGGTTGAGGAGAAACTCCCTGAGGGCAGCACGATAGTCAAAAAAGACGCAGTCTATGACTTGGTCAACGGAGCGGCACTCAGCTATTTTTTTGATGACCACAGTGGCCAGCTCGTCGATAAGAGCGTTATGGCGGCCTGCTTCATCGTTGACGCCGAAGACAGTGTTGTTGACGACGGCCTGGGTGAGTGCGTCCAGGGTAGGGGACATGGCACGAGAGAATGCAGCAGAGTATTGGGATGACATGGTAACTGATGGGTGATAGCAAAGTCGTTGGGTTTAGGGGGGGAGCGAGCACCGAGCGAAGCGAGGTGCGAGCGACTAGTTTAAACTGTGAGTTTGAAATAGAAAGAAGGCCAGAGGGCTGTTGGGGGATCCCAACAACCAGCCCTTTCGTCTTTATAGACTCTTCAGTGGCTATTCTTAGAAGGAATGTTCTAGACATCCGATGACAGCGCGTGAAGTGATGCTGCGCAGCTGTCATGTATCTTACCGACTATCACAAATCTGTCAATGTTTATTGTCAAGTTAGACAGGTCTCTGATGAACAGAGTGTCACGGGTCGATGTGGCACATGGTAACCTGTCAAAAGTGGATCCAACACTTTTGTTCTTTGACATCGTGGGTTATTGACTTGTGATGTGAATCACATGGATATAGATTACTCTGGTTACGTGGCTCCGAGTAACCGCGACATGGGAATATTCACATGTCTAGAGTATAAATAGCTTACCTGGGTCCTTACCTAACAATCAAACAATAGAATGATTGATTGTTGTGAATCTTAATTGGACAGTTCATGATCCGGTCCATCAAAAATGTTTCCACGGTACTAAGGAACTTTTCCCGAAGTACTAAGTAACTTTTCCCATGTACTAAATTAGATCCGGCCCTTCACAATCACATGCCGTTCGGAAGTTCACACGCCTACCTTACTTCCTACTAAGGTTAGACTTAGTTAGCTTAGGGTTGGGGTTAGGTTAGGTTTTAGGGTTTAGGGTTTAGGGTTTAGGTTTAGGGTTTAGGGTTTAGGGGGGGAGCGAGCACCGAGCGAAGCGAGGTGCGAGCGACTTGTTTAAACTGTGAGTTAAATGGAAAGAAGGCCAGAGGGCTGTTGATTGTTATCAGCAGCCAGCCCTTTCGTCTTTATAGACTCTTCAGTGGCTATTCTTAGAAGGAATGTTCTGGAACATCCGATGACAGCGCGTGAAGTGATGCTGCGCAGCTGTCATGTATCTTACCGACTATCACAAATCTGTCAATGTTTATTGTCAAGTTAGACAGATCTCTGATGAACAGAGTGTCACGGGTCGATGTGGCACATGGTAACCTGTCAAAAGTGGATCCAACACTTTTGTTCTTTGACATCGTGGGTTATTGACTGTGATGTGAATCACATGGATATAAAATACTCTGGTTACGTGGCTCCGAGTAACCGTGACATGGGAATATTCTCATGTCAAGAGTATAAATAGCTTACCTGGGTCCTTACCTAACAATCAATTGATTGATTGTTGTGAATCTTAATTGGACAGTTCATGATCCGGTCCATCAAAAATGTTTCCACGGTACTAAGGAACTTTTCCCGAGGTACTAAGTAACTTTTCCCATGTACTAAATTAGATCCGGCCCTTCACAATCACATGCCTTTCGGAAGTTCACACGCCTACCTTACTTCCTACTAAGGTTAGACTTAGTTAGCTTAGGGTTGGGGTTAGGTTAGGGCTTAGGGTTTAGGGTTTAGGGTTTAGGTTTAGGTTTAGCTATTTAATCCAATGTGTTGCTTGTAAGTAGATGTTTGTTACTTTGTAGCAAGGAATACTTACGGTTAGGGTTTTTTTCTAATGCTTTACGCCTTACGCGCTAGTATTCTTTTCATCGGTTGTAAGATTTGGATATTCTGCCGAATTCTGGATGTTCCCTCTCTTGTGAGATTGAACGTCTATGAAGTATTATCTCGTTATCACTTTCGATACTTATCTGTTCAGCAGCTTCAACTAAAGCAGAATGATAAGTTTCATTAACGTTTTGAGTTTCGGGAACAACACCACCTTTTTCAGCGATGTCTTCATCCAGTTTACGAAAGACTGTTTTCTTCCACACATTTGCAAGGTCGAAAAGATTAGTATTGCGTTTTCGCGATACTATCCAACGACTTCCGAGTAGTCCTATCTTCCTCAAATCCGGTACGAACTCAGTTTCTCCGTCCACGAGGATCTGTGTGAACAGCTCCGGGCGAACATCATCGAGGTCGTGAACGTAATTTGGATCTGGTTTGATAAGGGGTCTGGACGAGTCTGCACTATACAAACCTTTCTCGGCATGTTCATACCATGCCGACCAGTACTCGGTAACAGTTTTTCCAAGTTCAGCAGCTGAAAACCAATTCCATACCTGATCAAATCTGGTTTTAAGTACAAGAATGGATTCGTCGTGCTCTGCGACTCGTAAAGCGAATCGCTTTTCCCAACGTTCTTGTATATTCTTCTTACACCAAGACATGACTAGGTTTTCGGGATAACCGCGCATCAAATAGAGAGCGTTAAGGTCTCTAATTGCTCCGATGTAGATTTCCTTGGTACTACATAGCACGGCTAACCTGGATAACTCTCCAATGTAGACGCCACGTTTGACGTCCAAAGGATGATGTGATACCCATGGAACTCGTTCTCGGTTGTTTCCTGTCTTGACAAATGGCTTCCAATGAAGTTTTCCAGACTCCTTGAATATGAAAGCATCGAGAAATTGACATCCCGACGAGGAAACAGCCCATTCGATAACACAACCATCGAACTTTATTGTTTCTTTAATAAGATTAAGTGCAAGTGCTTCGGACTCGGCGTAAACAATTGCGAAACAATCGTCGATGTACCTTCCATAGAAGGCCACGTTTGGGTGGTCTAAGATTTTTGACTTTATTTCAAAATGGGCTCCAAAGAGGTTAGCAAGGTCCGGAGAATCCGCGACGCCCATTGCGAGGCCATTTTTTTGTCTAAAATATCTAGACCCATGTTGTGTTATCAATTGCGTATTGCCAATCTCGATAGCACGTTTAAAGATGCCCAATTTAACCAAGTTATTCTCTAACGAATTTGGATTAATATGGGCTAATGCAGTGTTTTCTTCCGAAGCGTTGAGTAACCATTCCTCGTACATATTACAAACGATTTCGATGCACAAGTCCAACGGAATATTGGGATAGAAAGCAACTACATCCCCGGTGACAAAATACCATTGTCGTTTGGGGTCTATACGCAATTGGCTTAATCTCGTAAAGAGATCCTTCGTTCCGTGAATGATTGAAGGAGTCGATTTAATAATCGGCTTAAGCTCTTTTGATACAAACTTGGCTGCAGGATTAAATACTACAGAGTGACACGGAATTATGGGCCTAAATCCAGTAGGTTTTTTGTGGATTTTAGGTATACCATGAAATTGAGGGTACTTGAACGATGATCCGTCTTCCGGTACATTCGATAGAAAGAATCGAGACAACCCAAGTTCAAATAGAAACAGATGTTCATCTTCGACGGTACGTGCAAGAGTTTGCATCTGGATCATTTTGCTCTTCATTACTTCTTGCGCAACTTCGAATTCTAACTCTTCATAGTTACGTTCATCTTCAAGAAGATTGAGCTCATTCCTTAATATCCAGTCGCGTTCAGACACCGCGAGGCCAAGATTCTTATCTGTCATCGTAATAACATAGTTGTTATCGATAAGAAACTTACGGATCTTGTCCCTTTTAGGAGAGAACGCGTGCTTTCGCATCTCCGTAAGGGCTTCTTCCGGGATACTTGCGATCGTGCGTTGCACGTACCGACGTCCCATCGAAAGGCCAAGTTCCATGTATTGCGGTAATACTGGAGGTTTCTCTTTCTTTTTTGAGCTTACTCCGTAATCTGGATCAAAAGGTTTGTTCATGCCTTCCTTAAACAAAAAATAGATACGCCATCTTATTCTTCGTTGAAAATCATTCCATGCTTGCATGATCAGACTTTGAGAAGGTAGAGTAAAAAACATATAATTGAGTCCGAGTGACAAATCATTTGCTATATCTACAGGGACCACCACACCAGGACTACAGTGTACACTACTACGATACTGGCCAGCCAACAAGAATGAGATCGGCGTATGTAAGTGTACAAAAGAAACTGCGTCTGTTTTAGTCATGGTGAGTATATCGTCAGGAATAGAGTTGGGGAAGGCGGGTCTTACCGACGTAAAAGGTACTACATTAGACCGCGCGTCTAGGCTCTTGCCTTTCCCTTTCCCTTTGGATCGTTCTTGACGGGAGCTCTCCCCTTCCCTTTCTTCTTGTTGTCGACCTTGTTGGAAGCCTTGGTTTGGGGCTTCTTCTGCGAAGGCGTCGACGAGGGTTTGAATTTCGAAGGGCCAGCTTTCTTGGCCTGAGGTTGAGGAGCCTTGGACGAATTCTGGCCAGACAAAGTCTGGGTAATTAGAATAGTAATTAGTATCCAGAGTTATGGGTGAAGGGTTACGAGAACTTGCCTTCTTGCCCACAGATCCAAGGTTGAGCTTCTTGAGACGTGCATTCAAGCCCTTATCAATAAGGGATTGAATCGATGGACCTGGTTTGGTCGCATCGGCCATCTCGACATCGGCTGTTGCCGCAGTCGACCGCTTTTTCTCAATCTTGATTGCCAAAGCGCGGTGGCGCAAGTTGACAATCTGTTTGATATGAGAGAAGATGGCTGGCAAAATGGTTTGCAATGCGCTGCATTCAGCCTTCTTCTGCGGTGACACTACCCAATCTGTTATTCGACGAACTCCCTTGTTGTCTGTAGAGAAAACGGGGAGCTTATAGCTGGATTTGCGATCATCGTAAGTTGTCTTAACGATGAGGGCAGCAGCTTCATAACAGTTATTGAGTGCGCATTTATCATTCCAAAAGGCCAGTTCGTCCTTTTTCGCCTGAATGGCGCCGTCGTTGATTGCCTTTTGGAAGACATCACGAGCGGTGGAGAACGTAGAGGAAACTCGAAGAGCTTCCGCTGACCCGGCATCCGCGAATTCCTTCGTAAGTTGGAACTCGGGAGCCTTCACCCGAAGGCGATTGGGGGTGTTGCCTGCGCTAACGGCAAGTTCAAGGCGCTCGAGGCTAGCCTTGACTGTTTCCCTCTTATCGCACCACGATGCGAGGTTGAGGAGAAACTCCCTAAGGGCAGCACGATAGTCAAAAAAGACGCAGTCTACAATCTGGTCAATGGAGCGGCACTCAGCTATTTTCTTGATGACGACAGTGGCCAACTCGTCGATGAGGGCGTTGTGGCGGCCAGCTTCGTCGTTGACGCCAAAAACTGTGTTGTTGACGACAGCCTGGGTGAGTGCGTCCAGGGTGGGGGACATGGCACGAGAGAAGGCAGCAGAGTAAGTGGAAGACATAGTAGCTGTTGGGTAATAGCAAAGTCGTTGGGTTTAGGGGGGGAGCGAGCACCGAGCGAAGCGAGGTGCGAGCGACTTGTTTAAACTGTGAGTTAAATGGAAAGAAGGCCAGAGGGCTGTTGATTGTTATCAGCAGCCAGCCCTTTCGTCTTTATAGACTCTTCAGTGGCTATTCTTAGAAGGAATGTTCTGGAACATCCGATGACAGCGCGTGAAGTGATGCTGCGCAGCTGTCATGTATCTTACCGACTATCACAAATCTGTCAATGTTTATTGTCAAGTTAGACAGATCTCTGATGAACAGAGTGTCACGGGTCGATGTGGCACATGGTAACCTGTCAAAAGTGGATCCAACACTTTTGTTCTTTGACATCGTGGGTTATTGACTGTGATGTGAATCACATGGATATAAAATACTCTGGTTACGTGGCTCCGAGTAACCGTGACATGGGAATATTCTCATGTCAAGAGTATAAATAGCTTACCTGGGTCCTTACCTAACAATCAATTGATTGATTGTTGTGAATCTTAATTGGACAGTTCATGATCCGGTCCATCAAAAATGTTTCCACGGTACTAAGGAACTTTTCCGGGGTTTAGGGTTTAGGGTTTAGGGTTTAGGGTTTAGGGTTTAGGGTTTAGGGTTAGGGTTTAGGGTTTAGGGTTTAGGGTTTAGGGTTTAGGGTTTAGGGTTTAGGGTTTAGGGTTTAGGGTTTAGGGTTTAGGGTTTAGGGTTTAGGGTTTAGGGTTTAGGGTTTAGGGTTTAGGGTTTAGGGTTTA
>NW_025952845.1:0-25000 GCF_017499595.1 Psilocybe cubensis
AACTATCTGACATTACGCTGAGTAATTTAATGACATTCCGAATGCTTCTTTGCATTAGTAGGAATAATCAGTTGTCTACACACCGCCAGAGCTGGTTGGACATTGTCTGTTATGACCCTTCCCACATTCTTCAATTCTATTTGACCTTCCAGCCTAAATGAGCTATCTATAGACAAGAGTATCTTACTGGCCCCTGCAAGGTGCTCTCCCTGTCACGTAGATCGCACCTTTAAGAGTTGGGCGCTTAGTACCAGGCCTGTGGGATTCTTAGTTCCCATATCTCTTTCGCTGTCCCCGCGCAGTGGACAGTGTCCCGATACCATACACTCGAAGAGTGGATCTGGTTCCAATAGATGTCTGTTCTGCAGGCGCCGTGTTATACTTTCCACAAAAAAGCCTAAGCGACTTGCTCGGCTACTACGGTTCATATCACCGAGAATAGACTCGAGGACAGTTTTTGTGACAAAGCCCTTTCCTGTTCCTTTTTCCGTTGATTTCCCCGTTCATGATAATATTCTCGCTGGCCAGCATACTTGGTGGCGTGGGAAAAGAAACTTTTTACCTGGTCCTCGGCTATTAAGTGCCTTCAGAACCTGTAATGACCATAACATGTTCTAAACTTACCTTCATCTCATTGTAGCTCTTTTTTTTGCCATGCGCAGAGAATACCTTTTGACTTTACCGATCACACAGGCTATGACTTGCTGTGTGAAGCTCAGGAAGAGGAGTTCTTTTATAACGCCTGAGACATGATGCTCAAAGAACCGCGTCTTTCATCATGTCCCATTCGCAAAACAGTAGTGTCGACTCTAAAGATGCAACGCGTACTGTCGTGGTGACGCCGGCACCAGAACGCGCTTCGACACTCGTAGACCCACCTGCAAAGTATTCCAAAAAGGAAAAATGGATGATCGTCATATTCACTGCGTTCATCGCGTTGTTCAGGTGTGTTCATGGGGTATATCGGACGATAGTATTTTGCTGACGATCTACAGCCCACTCACAGCGACCATCTACTACCCTGAGATTCCTATTCTCTCTCAGGTGTTCGGAAAATCTACAGAGTTGATCAACCTCACGGTATGTCAACTCTCTCTTGATCCCAATCGCCATCTGTTCAACGTTATTCAAAGGTGACTGCATACGTGGTGCTACAGGGCATCGGTGCGTTTCTCAAGTGCTATCAGTCATAAAAGTATTCTTATCATATCGCAGCTCCGATGATATGGGGCCCGTTTTCTGATCATATTGGTCGAAGACCGATTTACGCAGCATGCCTCCTCATTTTATCTCTGTCGTGTGTCGGGTTGGCACTTGTTCCCACTTCCAATTACGGGCTATTATTAGCTCTTCGATGCATACAGGCATGTGGCTCGGCGAGTACAGTTGCTATTGGTAAGTCTACAATTTTCTCTTTGCGAAATTACTCTCAAGTGTACTAGGTGCCGGTGTCATTGGGGATATATCGTCTCGGGCGGAGAGAGGCGGCTTTTTCGGCATCTTTACACTTGGCCCTACGGTGAGTGTGAATTTTCCAAGATTTTCGTGTATTGATTTTCGTTAGGCTGGCCCAGCTTTAGGACCAGTTATAGGAGGTGCTCTCGCAGGACATTTCGGCTGGCGGTATGTTTGCGTTCCAATCAATCGATCACAGTTTATTCTGACAGACTTTCTCAGTGCCGTTTTCTGGTTCTTGTGCATCGCGTCTTCGTTTTGTGTCCTAGTGATCATCCTGTGAGTTCTCTGTGCTGTTAGAGCGCTTTAAGAATCTCTTGATCTAATCATGCGTCAACTCTTTCTCAAGCTTCCAGCCAGAAACCGTGCGCCATATTGTCGATAGCGGACGTGACTCCATTTTTCTTGTCTACCGGCCTGTCCTACCCGTCATAGGTCGCAAAGATGTCCTGTCAAGACCTCTGAGTGTACAACTTTCCCCCGTCAAAATTCCTCGCAATCCATTTGGGCTATTTATGCAGCCCGACATCGCCCTCCTTCTATACATGAACGGGGTTGCCTTTGCCATCTTTTACGGCGTTTTGGTCACAGTATCGTCATTGATGCTACCTGCGTACCCATTTCTGACAGAGACAACCCTTGGATTGTGTTTCTTGTCTGTGGGTGGTGGGACTATAATAGGAAGTGCTATTTCCGGACGGGTACTCGACCGCGAATTTAGGAGGATGCGAATTAGAATCGAGGCAGCGCACTCAGGGTCGGCAACCCTTGATCGCGAGGAGAACTTCCCACTGGAGAGGGTAATATCCGTCCATCATCCCTGCACATGCCAGTTTGGTAGTTACTGATCATTTTAACTATTGATAGGCACGACTTCAGCTCACGCCTTACCTTGTCGTCATTTGCGCAGCCGCGTGTGCGGGATATGGATGGTGTCTGCAGCAAAAGACCCATATCGCGGTACCATTGGTTTTGCAATTTTTCAGTAAGCTTGATTAGTCCCATGCTGTGTATAATTTATGTTGAGACGCTATTTCCAGTTGGTGTTTTCACCATCATTGCGATGAATTCATCAACTACCCTTATGATCGACTTGGTTCCCGGACAAAGCTCCTCGGTTACTGCATGTGTACGCCTTCCTTCTAAGCCTAGCACAAGTCCCCTATGGCTGACAGAAAGCCATCTGCAGAGCAATTTGATTAGGTGCACTCTTAGTGCAGTTCTAGTGTCAGTCATCGACATTATGGCGAAGGGTATCGGCACAGGATGGACATTCGTCATCTTGAGCGGTTTATGCCTGTCCCCTCTGCCGTTGATTTACATTTCATTTATTATCGGACCACGTAACCGCGCTCGAAGACAGAGACTTAGAGAGGAAGAGATCGCCCGCACACGAACAGCCTCAGTATCGATATCAGAAGAGAAGGCCTAGGTTCAAATGACTGGCATACTTCACACCACGAACGAAACGAATCAGTATATTTTGTATCAAATTTATCACGACTTGCCTACTTACAACGTTGTAGCTATTTATGAAAGTCAATTTGGAACTGTTCAATCATTTCAGATTCGAAGATGCAAGCGTTTGCTTCGAAATAAGCTCACTGATGAGCCCAAATCTGTGACCCCTATTCGACTTGCTTGTTGTTGCTTGGTCTGTTAGTCTGCATTCATAAATGAAACAGGCGCCGCCTTTTCTTTCTTACCCCCACCACAATCTCGTCGCGCACAGGAAACTCACCGTATACGGTGTTCTTCCTTTTTCACGAGTTGACGTCCTTCTGGATGTCCATGAGCGATAGGTGCAATTTCGACCGACCCCGCGATTTCTCATATCGGGACCATGGGCATCAATATGCCTTGGGATCAGAGTTTGCTGTGCGGATGCGCGCAAGATCTGGTCCTATTTTATGGCATACGCCTCTATCCTCTCTCCCTATGCTCGTAAGGCGGAGCTGTGGGGCGAAAGCCTCACCTCTTCGTATCTGCGGGCGCGGGCCAGCGTGTTTCACCTGGTTTATGGCTTGCTATGAACCAAGTAAGCACGCAGGGCTCTATCGGTAGTCCCGTCAGTGGGGTTATCGATGTACTTCGTCGGCATCCAAGCTATCCAACATACCCTACTTGCACACCGTTACCTCTCTGCCAGTATCTTCCATGATGTGGTCTCGTATGCGGACAGGTTATGGAGCCTCTTCACCTCGTCGTTGAACGCTCATCTTGTCGCTCGGCCATCTGGGCCGTTCCACCTTGTGGACCCCGGGCTGGTCCTTCTATCATTCGCTTCTGCAGTTGGCTCATGTCGAGCACTGCCCATGTCTATCTGCATCTGGCTTTGCATAAGCAGTGCACCTTACCTTACGCTATCTCATTCCTGGCATGTTGCGGGCCCGCACATGCCACCTTCACCTCGTGTCGCGAGCGGTATTCTTGACCTGCGATCGGTCTCGACTAGGGACGACGATTCGTCAGTAGTCTCGTATGTCTGGTCTACGAGTGAGAAGGGGGACGTTGTTTTTGCGCACTCGCATCTGGGGCCTTTGGAAGATTTTGACCGTCTTCGGATTGGTTGTCTTTTCCTTAGGATCTTGGCTTTTAAAGCCGCCAATTTTTGGAATCTCGTTCACTTGTTGAACAAATTTTTTGTGAATATAGCAAGAATGGAGGATTTTAAGCTGAGTACCTTATTTTTGTTCGAGTCCTCACTACAAAAGTTTTAAAGGTTTTCGTACCAAGATCATGCTTGTCGAAGGGTGGTTCAACGCAGAGTTCATTATGATGTTTTATTATACGTATAATAAATTGTTGGTAGTTTGAAAGACCTTTTTATACAATTCAAAATGGTAGTGTCAATTCACGCTCGACGGGCGTTTTGGTTTATTTCTTTGAGGCTTTTCGGGCGATATTCTAGATTATATGTAAATTAAATAATCCTCGGGTATAAAATATCATAGCAATTCAAGGTACAGACAAAGTAAAAGGTACATGTTCACATAGACCATCTCTCGGACGCGTCCAAGACACGTCAGCGCAAAATGTTTGAAAGTTTGCCTCTCGTTTCGCCGCGGGCACGACCTTGGCACTAACTAACAATTTTTTCAATTCGGATTTGTTTCGCTTCTCATACACGATTGGACGAAAGTGCTTCTCTAACCTACAATCACTTGTTGTGATATTACGGTGCGTACTTGGTTGAAGCAAATACGGTTCAACCATGATATAGGTCCTCACAGAGTAACAATCTCTGTTTCACCACTCTTCGGAGAGTTGCAAACATCAATGGTCTACTCATACGCTCATACTATCCATATTTAAGTTATTCTGGTCAGCCGCCGAAGAGAAAGGAATAGTGAGTTTGACCCGTTTATACTAGGACAAAAAAAACAATAAAATCCGACTTGTTGTAAACTAGAAGCTTTGTTTTGACAGTAACTGTTTCCAGTACGTTCCACTTCACCTCTAATTTCGTGCACTTTCAGCATTAACGTATTACAATTGTTGGCTCATAGTACGTGTCTATCGGAGGGATGAGTCGGTCTTGTAAGTACAAAGCGGCTGACACTACCTATGTGCGCATCAAAATCGATCGTAAATACCCATTAGATGCGTGCGTTCGGGTTTCTCGCATGGGATACACTTACACTTTACAGGCCTCACTGACTTCCTTTCAATTGATGGATTCTTCGCAACAACGCGCTAACCAGCTTTGCTTCATCCGACACGTACTGATGTACGAAATCGGGGAATGTGTTTGGGGCTCTCCGTCCAGTGGGCCGCCTTGTGATTATGCTTGACCACTTGATCCCTATAAATACTGGACAAGTCGAGCTAATTTGGTCAGTAGCTTTCGAAATGTTCCCCAAAAGCTTTACAACCATTGCAATCTCCTTGCTTCTAAGCTTCGTCACACCTATCCTGGCAGCTAACCACATGTCAGGTCTCGCCGTCTCCAATAGTCCTGGAGGAACGACGGCTTATGGCTGCCGTTCTCAAGCTCAGGTCTGTAAAATATTCTATGTATAAATAGCTATCCGATATTAACCTGCCCGTATAGTGGAACAAACTGGTCAATGATGCCAAAAGCCAGGGATTCAAAATAATACGCATCATCGGATTCGATTGCAGTGCTCTTGAGCTCGCTTCCTCAGCTGCAGCCACCGCGGGTCTCCAAATTATGGCCGGAATATTTGCACAATTTGTAAATAAGTTGCTCAAATGATTGTTCTTTCGCCTTAATCATCTACTTTGCAGGGAACTATTGCAGCTAGCTCAAGTCAGATTGAGTACGAACTCATTTTTATATGGTATTCAAATTGGCTCTAACAGCTGTTTGGTTCTAGCAATGATGTACAGAGATTCCGTGCAGCGTATACCAAATACGGGGCAGGCCGATACGTCGGCCTAACCATTGGGAATGAGGTTGGTGCCATCACTTCTGGAAGCCCTTTGCCATACAAAAAGTCGACCGATTTCTGTAGGTTCAAGATTCTGTTGGTAATATAATGGCAAAAGTATACAGCGTCAGAGGTAAGCCTATTCTATCATTTCGAAAATCTTTTTGCATTTTCTTATTGTTCTGTCACAGGGTACCTGAAATCTGTGGGCGTCCAAACACCCGTTTCCACGGTGCACACTTGGGTTGACATTCGAAACAATCCCGCTCTGTGTGGTGCTGACTTTGTTGGGGCAAATGCACAGTACGGATACTAATTTTACTTTTCACGGGGTGAACATGTCTAATATGTCGTTGTTGAAATGTAGTGCATTCTTTGATGGTGGTGTCAACTCGGGTCAAGCTGGTAGCTTCCTTTACAACACTGTCAAGCCCGCGTTGCAGGCTGCGTGCCCCGGGAAGAAGATATATATAACTGAGTATGTCATCTGATTCGCATCTAAGCCCAGTTCACTGACTCACGTTGAATCGTTTCAGGTCTGGTTGGCCATCCAGAGGTGGAAATAACCGAAACGCAGTGGCATCTGTACCCGATGAACACAATGCAATCTCAAGCATCAACTGCGCCGCTCGTGATACAAGCATGACGATATTTGCGTTCGAATACGATGATCAGCTGTGGAAGAATGGCGGAGCGATAGAACAGAGCTTCGGAATATTTGGCAAAATCCTGCCAGGAGACGCTTTGAACGCGTGTTGATTTGTAAAATATATGGAAGTTGCCTAGGTGTTGTATGTATACTGTCAACCAGACCCAGACCCCACACTCTCCAAACATAATAATAATAGCATCAGCTTTTGTACCTATTCCTACGATGTGGACACCCATGGAATTGCGGATGTTCAAGAAGGTGATCACTAATAACTCAACATTACTACAACCTAAAACATGCGTACACTTTCTAATCTTATCTTCCAGCTCCTCTACCTCACCAACAAACGTATCAAACATACCAGCATCGAGTTGATCCTACTGACTATACAATCATCCCGATGCAATCAACGGATGGCGACACACATACCCCAGTCACTCAAACCCCCATTCGGCAATGGATGGATGACGAAGCGTATGAAGCCGTCCCGATTACCAGCGGAAGGACGGCGGTCCTCCCCGTGAGCTATTCCCTCCACAGATAGGGCAGTGGAAACAGATATATTACATTGTGAGCAAGTTGACTGGTACTAACACACTGATATCAACCATACTTTGAAAATATAGCTCTCATTGCAAGCTACTTAACAAATTCCGATTCCCATTATTATAGGACTCTGTTGTCATTTTTCATCCGGGTCTAATTGAGTGGGATGCAGACTCGATCTTACTATTTCGTTTTTCCCATTTCTGCACCGTTTTCCGTCAATAAAAATAACATTATATATACATCACCTCTTTAGAGCTTGCATTCAAAATTTGGAGAGAAACGGGATGCGGGAAGAACGAATCAGTGTGTTTGATGATAGTATGGATTTTGAATCGCCGCCCAAAAAATATTAGAAAGCCGCAAAAAAGCGACGGCATTTTATAACTTTTTGTTTTGTAACCTTACCATGGTGACGACCGTTGGATCAGTATGCGAACATTGAACGTTGAACCACTGATATCAACTGGAACCTGGAAATATTACCGAACGATGGTAAGAGTTATGACTGCATGATTTGAAATCCGATTGAAAATTTATTATAGTAGGTCCAGCAGCGAAACACCTGCGCGGAGAAAAGTCATCAATAAGATTCCAACTTCATCGCAGTTGGCCAAGTATATCCCACCAAATCATACGTGCTCTCTTTCGGCAGAATTCTGCAATTTCGCAATTGAGGATCTTTCCAGCAGGCAAAGTCTCAGATAGTTCAGCGGTGATGTGATCACAGAATCCTTTTCGGCCGCCGTTGCGGAAGGAAATGTCTCTCTGGCCCCGTTTTCACTAGCACTAAAAAACCATATGGCTTGATGTTCTTTACACTAGAGGTTTTGTATGACGGGAAATGTTTATGGTACGTCCCACTCCAACTCTAACTTCATGGGCTTTCGTGGGCGGTCACTGAAATGATCCAACTGTTACGAGTCCTATACGGAGTATAGACTCGTTCTTTTTCCCAGGCCTTTCTCAGGTGGCCAATGTCAGGTATGCGTTTCCGCGGGAATTTATTTCCCAAAATGAATGTTCTGCTTATGTATTCTGATCTTTTGTTCATTCGCTTATTGCCGAAATTTTTTCGCGAGCTGCTCGTTTATGCCGCACCGTGAGACTGTTTCCCCTTTTCTCTCTCTCTTCCTCATCCTCTATGTTAGTTGCCGTCTGTGCGCGTTGTCGTTATATTTGATTCCTTTCCTTTGTTTTCGCTACAGTACCATATTTTTATGTACTTGTCTGTACTTATTGTGCATAAGCTGCCTCAATATGCGTCTCTGTTAGGCCGTCTATTTCTCGTGGATATGTCTACTGCTTTATCTGCTTTATCGCGCTCTAAATGATGTTGATGTGAAGATTCCATCCTGATAGCCATGTAGTCTTTCAACTGTTTATGTCTTTCTGTCAGCGTAATGTGCAGTTATATACTAACAACTAATGTTTTTAATATAAGATATTCATTTCTCTTCTATTCTCTGTGTATGGTCATGTCCTCCATCTTTTGTCTTACTTCTCTATCTTCGTCATACACTCGACGGCGCTTCATGACGGGTATCTTCGCGATTTCTGCGTCATTCTCTATGAACTCTGCTGGGCCATTTCGTACGTCTTGCTGTTTGTGAGGTCAGTGTTATTCATTTTCCCTGAACATGCTTGCCTCACTAACCACATCATGTATGAGCGTAAGCGCTCTCAGAACTGTGGTCATCGCGACAGCTTTGTCTTTGTGCATCACTCCTATGAATGCTATGGTCGCTCGGACTATGTCTCCAACTTTGAACACGCTGGGAACCACACGCGATGTGCTGAGTCATTGATCGGATACTGTTAGTATGCCGCTGTGTATGAGATGTACCACAAAGCTCACCTTGTACCGTTATCGTTTTTGACTTCTCGCAAATAGTCGACCTTGTTGTCCATGGTGTGTATGAGATCGTCTCCTCTCATGTGCGCCAACACGCCGTCTGGATCTACACCCATATCGAACGCCAGTCCTGCTTCTGTCGGCGCATGCTTTCTAGGTGTGAAGTAACGCGTACTTGCGTCGACCGCCCAATGACCTTCGTACATGCTTAAGTTCCACGGCTTTACCTCTATGTCTTCCTTTTTGAGGTATGTCTTCATCATCTCGTGTACATGCTTTATACTAACCGCATCGTCGTTGAATCCGTTGCTCCGCAGTCCGGTAATTCTAACTCCCTGTCGAAGATATATCGCTTTCTTCTTCATAGACGGTGTTGCGTCACTACGATTGGGTCAGTTGGGTATGCATTTTGTATATATAGTTATATCATTTACCTTAATTTAATAGGCGGCAATTCGTTTCTGCATATTGCGCCGTACACGTAGAAGTTTTGTTCTTCAGTGGAATTCGTTCGTGTAATTCTCCACGAGCGAGGTTGTTCTACGTAGACCACTCTATGATCTTCGAGCTGTCAATCGTGTTTTTGGAATCGTCAGTATGTTCGTCCATCCATATGAATATGTAAAATACCTGAAAGTCTACCACCGGCATAGCATCGTGTATCGATTTTCGGGCGTCGCAGTACCCTTGGTCCATGAGGGCCTGCGCAGCGTATTGGTTATAGTTTGGGTCCATGCAATTGGTTGAGGGTGGGATTCTGTTTCACTTTTTTTTTTTTTTGGCCTTGTTTGACCGTTTGGTTTTATGATGTTTCTCGCTTTCCGACTCGTATTCGTGTGTCCCTCTTGTGTAATCTTTCCGTTTCTGTCCGAAATCTGCTACTGTTCCGTTCTCATCGTCGTGCTTGGTTCGTACTGGTTGTTAATGTTTTGTCTCCTCTCCGGTTGTTGTTACCACCGATCATTTTGTAAAATTTTCATATATTTTTCCTCCTTGCTTATTCGCTATCGGCGCCGTTTTGACCCTGTCTACTTCGCTCTCATATGTTCCTCTTCCCTGGTGTTCCTGTTCTCGACCGCGGCATTAGGTCGGTTGTTCATCTATGGTGTTGTCGTCTCCTCATATGACGCGCTTCATTAAATTGCATTTGTTCTTTAACTTGATTTGGTGTACCGAGTGCCTACTTTTCTCGTTTCATGGAGCTCCTCTTGCTTTGCTTGCTCTTTGCCTTTGCTCATCAACGTGTCGCTTCGCCTAGTTCACCTTTTTCGTGTTTTTATGCGTAGTGCGACCATCATCTGTCGGCTTTTTTTTTACATCAAATTTTGGTCCATCATTTTTTTTGGCGTCTTTAATCCCTTAAGGCAATCGCTCCTGTACAATGGTGTTTGCTCTTGGTACGCTCATCACGCGTAATATCTTATTCGTGCTGACTTGCTTGTCTCAGTGGCTTCGGGAGTGTGTATGGTATTCGCTAAAGGCGTTTCCACTCATCGCTTTCTATCGTACCGAGCGTTAGTCTTTGCATTTTTCTACTCCGTATCAACTCATGGATTTTATTATCCTTTTTCTCTGTTTTTCATGTTTCTCCAAGTAGTATTTATCATGTTGAATTCTTGTGATGCTGTCTCATAACCTTTTCTATAAAACCTTGGTTTTTTTTTGTTTAGTGCTTTCCATCTTCGACGCTCTACCTGCCTCGAGCTCTATCATCTACAGTATTCCTAAGTCTCTTTATCGTTTCAATCACATTATGGTTTCCATCAACTCTGCTTATGCTCCTGCTTCTCCCAAGCCTACATATGCCGATGTGGTTGCTGGTGATTGCTCGCCCTCTGCTGAATACAAGTAAGCCGTTCCATGTTATTCTATGTACAGTTTATGATTTTAAACGTTGTGCGTTGTAACAGACATCGTCCTGCAAAAGGCATTCGCAACGTCATAATCCACGTCAAACCCGACAACAAAGAAGATTCTTTTTCTGTTGCCACTGACTCTGATGACGGACCGTTAGACAGCGTCGCCTCTCGCATTGCTGCCGCAAAGGTCGTCAAACCGGGGAACAAGACTGTTGCGTACGTGTATCCCATACTATCTTACCCTGTGTCTTCAATCACGCACGTCGTTTACATGCGTTCCTTCCGTTTTCTTATCTCTGTATTGCAGCGGATCAGATGCGTTGGACAATTTTGTTAGGAAGACCAGGTCAACAAGTGGCTTGTATGATTTTAGCTGCACATTCCGCACTTTTTTTCTTTTGTTTTGACTACTTTATTGTCGTTATAGGAAACGCGATATCGAAGATGCTGCGCTCGTTTGTTCCGATGAGGAGTTGCCGTTAGTGAAATTGCAATCTGATAACCCTTATGTTATGCTGATATTTTGGTTTTGTTATATATTTACCTCAGAGCCCGAATTTCCCCTCCGAAGAAGAGTCGTACATCCGTCAGCGCGAACGTTGATGCGACTGTCAATCACGTATCTTACTCGAGTGATTCTTCGGTCGAAGTCATTCGAGTCGTCGATAATTCGTAAGTTTTACTGCTTGTATCAAATCTCGCCATTATTTCGTTCTGCTTAATACCGTTGGATACTCTGAACAGAGCCAACGCCCGATATCAGAAGGGTATTAGTGATGCCATATTAGTCGATGATTCATCCGCGGATGAAATGGTCTCTGTTCATCCTACCAGCGGGTATGTTTATCATTTACATCTTTTATGTTATTATGTCATACGTTCTCACATCCGCGTATTACAATTCGTGCTCCTGTCAGAGCAAAACCGAATAAACAGAAAGGCAAGAAGCCACAGAAGACAATGCCCCAAACGGTCCGTATCAAACAAGAGCCTGGCATTGTCATAAAGCAAGAAGCATCTGCTCGTCCCACGTCCGTATTGCCCTCTGAAGTTATGGTTAAGAAAGAGTCTGTCGATGTTCATATCCCTCTTGCACCGGATAACGTTGCGTCCACCCCCACAAAGAAAGACAAAGGAAAATCATCCGTTTCAAAGAAGGGCTCTGTTGGGATTCGTAGATCCGCTCGGCGTTCGGAAGCTGCGATCGAGCGAGTACCGTTCTCTTTTATTCCACATTGCGATTGACTGACGTCCTGCTCTTAGTCTGTCGGTGTCTCCGCTGAAGATTGGGTCTGAAATTTCTGGATCTGCTGTTTTGTCTCCACCCATTACTTTGCAGGGTGATGCTGATTCTGATATCAACCCCTTCTTGCCGTCACCTGAAGTCATTTTGGGCACCAAGTATGTGTATGCTCTAAAAGTCTACGTGAGCATCACTTAACTTGATTTACAGAATTCCAGGAAAAGGCAAATCCATTCGCATTGTTCTTCCCAGCGGTCCAATCGATCTTCACGAAGATGAAGCTATGATGTTTGCGTCAGTAATGTTCATTTGTGGTGTTTTTCTTTTATCACTTCTTAATCGGGTTTGATCAGGCACGCGGTCAGAGAGAGTCGAATGCATCAGACCACTTATCCATCTTCCAATGCTCTCCCCAGCGGTCCTTCCTCTAGCAAGTTGCTCAAAGCGCTCGATGATGCGTATGAAAAGTACAGTGAAGCAGATGCTCTTAAAACCGAACATTCGACTTTGGACCCCCCTGTTCAATTTAAGGCGTCTGTAATAAGGTAAATATCCGTCATGCCAATATATGTGATCGTCTTTATCTACCTTTATTCAACAGTGCCAAATCTATCGACGCGCATTCTGATGTGGTTATGGCCAGTCTTTCTGAACAGCCAAAAACTCGACAAGTGCAGTTTCAATCTTCTTTGACAGCTGTTCCAATCAATGCCGCTGTTGAAGCTCCCCCTACACCTGTCACTCCAGTTCGAGTTCCCCGCAAGTTCAAGGATGTTGTGCCTGCCGGTCCTGTGAACAAAACTCCCAGTCTTGGATTGAACGGGCCGGCTCTGATGGAGGATACCATGCGCTTCTCGGTCAAGTAAGTTAACGTACCCATATGTCATCTTCAATCTGTTGTCTGACTTGATTTGTGTCTGACCTTAAGACATCTGCCGAAGAAATGCGAAGTTACGAAGACAGATTTACAAGATAGTCTTTTAGAAAGCACTTACGTTGACCTTCCCAATCTTCAGTAAGTTTTTACCTTCTAAGATAATCGATGTTTTGTTTTGACTATTTCAAGGCATGGTATTCTCAAGCAATGGAACTCGCCTAATGTCATGGCACCAGTCGACTGTGTTTCTTTTTCTCTCTGCGGTGAGAATTTCCCTGAGATGAATTTTGAGTGAGTTTCGTAAAGCCTTTGCTATACTTTACTTAATGATGCGTATTGCTTACTCTCTCTACTATGTTATATAGAAACGCTTATGACGCTGTGACTTTTGTAAGGAACAAGAACTTTATCAATCCTTCGCGGGTTTCGCCTCTGGACGTCAGCATCCTGTATATGGGAAACGATCGTAAGCGTGCCACTTTGCAGTGCAACTCGGTGCCTGCTATCTGCCTGAGTGCAATTCTCACCCGCGATTCGTATCTATTGGAGCCGATATCCAAAGGACTGTGTAACAAATTTTTGTCTGGTCACATGATGCACCAGGAGTGGGAACGCTTCGCTGGATTTGCTTGCATGGCGTTCGGACATCAGGTTATGGTAGCCTCTATCCGTGATAAGGCAATCACCTTTGGCACTATGGGAGTTAAATGTCAGTGGGCACATATGCTTACTTTTTTTTTTTTTTCTTTTTGTACTCACTCAGACACTCACTCAAATAGCGGAGCGGGAATCAATCTCTCCTTCAAAACCTCCTAGGACACCCGGCATACTTTCTGGACAGAAAGATGCCAAACTCCAAGGAGGAAGCCGAAAAGCACTTAAATCAAGCACCAGGTTCAAGACCATGATGGATTCAACCGACACTAGTAAGTTATCAACATTGTATGTGCTTCAAACCACTGACAATGTCATATATTAGTTCCCATATATGATTCACGTAACCATGCCTTCAATTTCAACACTGACCTCGACCGGTTAGACGAATTGCTACCTAGATGGCGTCGCGGAGAGATTCCACCTAACTCCTTTGTTATGGTGGCGTACACTATGACTCAATACGAGAAGGAACGGTCATTTCATCTGTGTACCAACATACAGTATGCCGTTGTGTTCGGTACGGAACACGATACCAGCGACATAGAGGCAGAACAGGAGTCCTTTGCAGGTTTTGATGAAGACTGAATATTTCATTAAACCTAATGTCTTTTAATACACATAGTTATGGTATTATTTACATTCTCCTTGCTATCTGTTGTTATTTTTTGGTATCATATACGTCGCGTAGTCTATTACTTCAATGTTTTTGTTCTTTCTTCGTGTCATTTGTACTCTGCTTCCTGTATCTTTGAATATCCAGTTAGTATTCTGTCTTATCAACTGCTTCGTATCATATTCTACTTGTCTTCCGTACAAATTTCTCCCGATATAATAATACATACATATTATCATGGCATTACAGTTGGACATATGCTTTTCCTTTGCGTGTCCCCTCTGCCAAAATTTAAGCGCCCGTTGTCAATAATCGTACGCTACACAGAGTTACCCGGTGTTACCTGTTGTCAGTGTCTACTTATATAAATCGAGGGTCCTCGATGCGATTCCTTTAATTATTCCTACACATTCCTCCCCCCCCCCCTTGATCGATCTCACACTCATATCCATCAGACTAGTGAACATATCTATTTACCTTGAAACTTACATTACTCTTTTATATATGCTCGCCGCATCACTTCATTTCTACGCTCTTTTTATTTTAGTTTCTGGTTGGGGTGAGTTATCTTCTCCTTATGTGTACTGTGTATGATCTGACATTTGTCGCTATTTTGTAGGAATCCTATGTGGCCACATACAATGTTGCATTAATGTACACTCCTTGAACGCATCCAATTATGCTGGTGATTCTCGAACAATATCGATGCTTAGTAGTTGTATAGCTGTCAATCAACAGTTGTTTAAAACAAATAATTGGTCAATAGACTTTTGCTTACCCTGTGGGGAATTTCCAACCTACGATGTTCGATTTCCTGGCAATAATCTATTGCGTAGTCGTACATGTACTAGATCTAGCAGCGTATCAAGTGGGCACAAAGTTTGTAGAGTGCGTCTTACTGTAGTATTAGTTCATGTTATGCATTGCTTGAATCGTACTACTACGTCCGCTTCTGAGATACCCGTCAAACAGTCCCACTCGTATGGAAATGTGCGTTTGTTGCACTCGCAATTTCGCCGCTTCATATATATTGATTGTCATTCAATGTCGGCTTATTTGTGGTTAAGATTCACGCCTGCAACGTATACACGTAGAGTTTCTATTTTAGTATCTCTGTTGCTCCAACGTAATCATCTCAGGAAGTGGGAATATAATAGGTGCCTGGTAGCCATTTTGCCAAGATGCGCCTTGCATCAATTCACGCTCGACAGACATTACACGCAACCTCGTCTTTGGTCAGAGAAATATCCCTTCATTAATATAGTATCGAAGGGCGTTCTAATGTATCCGTTTCAGTGTTCCTGGTTATTCGGTCTCAACTATTTCCACTACATCTCATTTACTGCTAATGTTTCTGAATGCTCATACTATCATCCTTCCGATGTCTTGCAAGGCGGAGGTGGCGGTGTTTCAAAGGTTGTCAGCTCAGAGATTTTGCGATACCGTGTGGTACAAGATACGGGATGTGCCTCCGTTCAAGCTAAAACTAAATACAGATTTGTGAAGTACCTTGCTACAGACGCTCACATTTCAACTTCCATTGACAATATATCTGATTTAATAGTTGCTAGGTTCTCTCTCTTTGACACTGCTAGTTGGCTGTCTGTTTCTGAAATTAGGTCTATTGCAAGTTTACATGGAGTGTACGGCATCAATTCAACCACAAATAGAGGCAATGCCATTGAACTTTTGCGTGATCATGTGTGCGGAACTTGCCTTCGTAATGTCTGTATTTTTGAACGTGTGGTATCAGTGTCAGATAGAAAAATTAAGAGCAATTCATCTTCTTGTAATCCAGATCGGCAGTTTGAACTTACAGACAGTGCTGTAAATTTTTCTCGCTTCGTTTCATCTGCTTTAATAGAAAGTCATATTGTACCCTATAGTGGCACAGCATCGTTTAATTATAGTGATACATACAAGTTCGTTAGGTATATGCCGTACATACGTGATTTAGAGTCATTTCTCTCTGCCGAAGCGTCCGCACCCCACAAACGCCGTCTAGTTCTTTGTCGATTTTCTATACAAAGTGCAACCAAATGGCTCACTTCAAGCGAGCTTCGGGATGTACTGAAAGAACACGGTATTACATCATTTAATTCCAAGACCAAAAAATCTGCTCTGATAAAATTAACAGATGGTCATGAATGTGGTATATGTTCCACTCATTTATATATCTTTGAGGCAATACCTAGTACAGTCAATTCAGAAGAGTCAATCATGCATAATCGTAACCAAAATGTTCTACATAAACGAGCATCTCGAGAACGTCAGAGGCAGGCAGGCGCAGAATCTGCTAATTCCGATGTTGACATGCTCAACGGTGATGCTTTTGTATCCACATCAGACTCTGACCACACTTCAAACGACCATGTGTTTCCGCCACAACCACCGTCAAAGCTTCTGATAGAGGAAATCATCAATGGATTTTGCGCTGATTCATCTGCATCTCTACTGGAGGAAGCAGGCTGCATGGTCTGCGGTCTGCTGCAGCCTTTGCATAATTTAACTCACTTGTCTATGTTTGATCATCCCCTTGACATACTCGCAGTTGAGGGAGCTACCCGTGTAGAGAGATTACATCCTGACGACCCGGTGAAGGACATCCCGGGCCCTGTGATCGATCCTGCATGTAACCATGTATGCGATACTTGCTCTGCTGCGTTGAAAAAAGGTCATGTGCCGAGACATTCGCTTGCAAATCATTTGTGGTTAGGTAAAATACCTTCTCAGCTGCAAGATCTTTCGTTTGCAGAGCGCATGATGATTGCTCGCATTCGGCATAATCGCTGTCTGGTCAGAGTTTCCTCTGGGCGGGCTAAAATGACAGCAAATGTCATCATGTACTCTAATCCAACGCTGAAAGTGTATCATGAATTACCTCCTTCAAAGCCAGAACTTGACGAGGTACTTGCCTTTATATTTACAGGACCAACCCAACCCACGGAAGAAGAGTTCAAGCGTAGTCCAATGCTAGTGCGTCGCAATAAGGTCGCAGATGCTCTGGAATGGTTGAAACTTAACCATAAGGATTATATTGATCTTGAAATATCCAAGAAAAATCTCCAGTCTTACCCGCTGATAGGTGTCCCCGTAGCTGTAGACTACAGACAGCGCAACGGTACTAATCGTATGGAGTCTACAATGAGTCTACACGACGAAGGCGAAGATGAAGGAACTGTAGACGGACCTTGTCCGTTTACTGTCCATGGCTTGAGTGGAACAGACTATGGCAATATGTCCATACAAGCTTTGAAGGCAAAAGCCTTGCAACACATAGAAAATGAAGGCAAAATGCTAGCTATTGGGCATGATCCAAAACCGCAGTCTATGTACGATAATCCTCAGGCCTATCCGCAGATGTTCCCTTGGCTATTTCCTTACGGTTATGGTGGAATAGGTCAGCATTGTCATAAGCGTAAACTTTCAGAGTCAGAACATAAGCGAATACTGCTTATGCACCATGATAAGCGTTTCCAGCGCGACCTTTATTTTCCTATTATTGCATTCAATCACGAGCAACTGAAAGGTGGCGTTACTGGTAGCTTTCTTGTTGCAAAACGCCGTAATTTTGATGCGATATCTAAAAGATTGCTCTCTATAGACAAAACGGTTCTTCAAGACATTTCCTCTCGTCTTGTAAATGGGGACCATGTATCACCTGAAACAGACAGTGAGAAAGACTGTTACAAACTTTTAGATGATCTTGACCACGTTGGAGGATATGTTAAAGGGTCAATCACGTCTAAAAAGTATATGCGCAATGAGATATGGTCTTTGCTTTCTTTCAAAGGTTGCCCAATATGGTTTATAACCTTGTCACCTGCCGATAACAGACATCCTATATCAATATATTATGCCAAAGAACAGCTGACCTTTACACCAGACATATTACCTTCTTCTGAAAGGAATAGACTGGTTGCACAGAATCCCGTATCGGCTGCCCGTTTTTTTCATCTCATAATTGAATTGTTTATTAAACACGTGCTAGGCGTCGGATCCAATATTCATCGAGGTTTGTATGGTAAAACTTCAGCGTACTATGGTACGGTAGAACAGCAGGGAAGACTCACCTTACATTTGCATATGTTACTATGGATTGAGAATTGCTTGTCTCCACAGCAAATCCGTGACCGTATTATGAACAACGACTCTGCATTTCAGGCGAGCCTTCTATCATATTTGGAAGGCTGTCATCAAGGCGAATTTCTTACAGGAAACATGCAGACTGTTAAAGACCGCGTGCCACATATTTACGACAAAGAAATTGATGGACTTCATTCAATTATACAAGAGGATGACGAGGCTGTAAATTCCAGTTACGCAGATCCGACTCTAACACTCCCTATACCGGTAGAACATGCTTGTCAAGATTCCAATGGTCCGGACCACTGCACATCATGCATTTCTAATGCTGAATGGTGGGACAATTACGAAACTACAGTCGATGATATCATATTGAAGTCCAATGTGCACAGATGCACTGTTTCATACGGTCAGCAAATTGATGACCCTGACGGATCAAAAGGTATAAAAAATATGCCTAAGGGCCCGAAAGGTTGCCTGGATTGGAATGGAAATTGTAAAGCACGATTTCCGCGAAGGCTGTACGAACAGTCTCAAGTCGATCACGTCGACGGTCACATATTTTTGAAAAAGTTGGAAGCGATGTTAAATACCTTTACTCTTCCGCTGTCGTACCTCACAAGAAGTAATACCGACGTGACATGTCTGTTGTCGGGTACTTCGATAAAAGCAATAATATATTATATATCAGACTATATTAGCAAACCCGCATTGAAAACGTATCAGATATTTACCTCTATGTATGACGTGTTTGAACGTGAAGAAAAAAAAGTTAAAGACGATGTCAAGATTGAAGGTAAAGACGCAGGCAGAAGGTTGATGCTTAAAATTGTCAACTCTCTGTCTTCTAAGATGGAGATAGGTTCTCCGATGGCCTCCTTGTATTTATTGGGCAACCCTGATCATTACACTGATCATACCTTTGTACCTTTTTGGTGGAGAAGTTTTGTAAGTGACGCAAGGAGCAGTCATAAATCCGGTATCACTGATGACCAAGCCGCCCACCTACCTACCGTAGAGGATCTAGAAAATGCTGAAGATGAAGAACAGAAAGTTATATTAGCTCGACATGACGGTCATTATGTAGGTTCTAGTAATGTAGATGATTATAAATACCGCCCAGTCACTCAAGAAGACATGTCTCTATTCGACTGGATTAGATCTTATGAGCGCCGTAAGCTCACTAAAAATGAAATGGAGCGTTTGCGTAGTGAAACACTCACCTTCGAAGATGATCATGCGTCCGACATACGTGAAGGCGGGGGGATGGAAGATTTCATTGATGCATGTCTTGGTATACCTGCAGATGATGATTCTGATCAACGTGTTAAATATGACGGTGTGCGAAAAAATATTAAAATAAACAAAAGAAGTTTTGAACGTTTCACTGAGGAGCACCCTCTTTATTCCACTCACGTAGTCAAATGTGACTCATCCCGAGCGCACAATATTGTCCCCAATTTTCTAGGCGGTCCCCTTCCACGGCGCGACAAAGGCGACAGAGAGTATTATTGTTGCAGTATGCTGACCTTGTTCAAACCTTGGAGGTCTGGGTTAGATTTGAAATCATTGCATCAGACTTGGGAACATGCATTCACCATTTACGCTTTTTCCGACCGACAGTTGAAACTAATGGATAACTTTAATCTGCGATATGAATGTTTAGACGACAGAGACGATTTTCACGCACAGTTAAGAAGGAAAGACGGAGAACAACAAGATGTTTACACGGATGAACTCTATCCTGATGGTTGCGGTCTCGACGATCAATACAACGACTTTGTCGGCCTTGAATTCGGTGAAGATCATTTAGATTATGAAGAGATTGGTGAGGCATACCGCAGAGAGGTGTTGTTAAAGCGAGAAGTAGATGGCATCATACAATCTGCAGGATTGTTTTCTAACGCCTCTAGCGATGTTACATGTCAAGAAGTCAGCATGTTCAGGCCTGCTGAATACAAGACGCATACGAGCTGGGCATCTCTAATAAAAGCTGAAAAAATTAGACTGTTTAAACAGAAGTTGTCCGGTTACGTGCCTTCAGATCCCTCAGATGATATAACAAACATTCATATTTCCAACGAAGAGTCTACTAATGACGTCAAAGTAGTTTCTTCGGATTATCTGCTCAGGTCGTACAAGGCAAAGCAAATGGAACATAATGTGTTAGTAGATTCTACAGTCGCCGATTTCACCTTGAATACGGAACAGGAAAGGGCTTTCCGTATTGTTGCCAATCACGCTAGTTTGCTGTCGCCTGGTCAGCTGAGGATGCATCTCGGTGGCATGGGCGGTACTGGCAAAAGTCAAGTGATCAAATCTATCATTCATATGTTTGAGTCGAGAGGCGAATCTCACCGATTTGTGGTTCTCGCACCCACAGGTACCGCTGCTGCACTCCTCAACGGATCTACTTATCACAGTGTATTAGGAATACGGTCCAAGTCGGATCGTGGTCAAGACTTTTCAAAAAACGAAGTCGCAGTAATAAATGACGTACGAGCTCGATTAAAGGGTGTCAAGTATATCTTTATTGATGAAATATCTATGCTGTCGTCGAGGGATTTATATGCCATTAGTAGACGTCTGTCACAAGTGTTTAACGACGATACACTGTTCGGAGGTATATCAATGATCTTAGCTGGTGACTTCGCTCAGCTACCGCCGGTAGGTAATCTCCCCTTTTATAGTCCTTCCATTAAACATACGCAAGACGCTCGCATGAAGGTGTCCGAGCAAGAAGCTACTCTAGGCAAGATATTCTGGCACCAATTCACGACTGTCGTTATTCTAAAACAAAACATGAGACAAAAAACGCAGACTGAGGAAGACGCAAAGTTGCGCACTGCACTTGAAAACATGCGGTATGCCGCCTGTACAGACGCTGATATATCGTTCCTCAAGTCAAGGTTAGCTTCTAAACTGACGACTATTGAAGGTAAACCTATATTGACTGACCCTGCTTTTCGCAACGTATCTGTTATCACTGCGTGGAATAATCAAAAGGATAGGTTCAATGAGCAGGGCATCGCAAGATACGCTAAAGAGAGCGGACGTACATTGCATCATTTTTTCTCTGTCGATAGTCTGGGTACACAAGAAGGAGAAACTCGCAGGCCTCGCGGACGACCATCAGGATCGTCTAAAGCAACCAAACAGACAAAGATGTCCCAGCGTCTTCAGGAAGCCCTATGGGGTCGCAGCGCCTGTTCTAGCGAACAAGTGCCAGCAAAACTTTCTCTGTGCGTAGGTCTGCCAGTTATGATACGGCATAACGACGCCACAGAGTTGTGTATCACTAAAGGACAGGAGGCTGTCGTCGTAGGATGGGAATCTTCTGTTGGTGCGTTTGGTAGACCTGTACTTGATACGCTGTTCGTGGAATTAATCAGACCGCCGAACCCTGTATCATTAGCTGACTTGCCTGTTAATGTTGTTCCACTTACGCGAACGTCGTCTCGAGTAACATGTACTCTCAAGTCTGGCACAAAAATCAATGTAAACCGCCAGCAGGTATTAGTGCTGCCCAATTTTGCCATGACCGATTATTCGTCTCAAGGTAAGACGCGAGATTATAACTTGATACATTTAGATCATTGTAAGGATCATTCGTCTTATTACACCTGTGTATCTAGAAGTTCGAACGCCAGTGGTACCATCTTACTCGGTAGATTCGATGCGTCTAAGATTACAAAGGGTATTAGTGGGCACCTGCGCCAGGAATTCCGTGAACTCAATATATTAGATCATATCACCACCATGAAATACAATGGACAGCTTCCAGACGGCGTGTTGCATGGATTAAGGAATCCGACAATTCGGTCTTTCATGCTTCTCGACGTATCGCAATCCATTGGTACAGACTGGCATCCTACCTTGGCAGTCTCTTCATCAAAGCAGCTTATCAGAACTCCGGAAAAGGACGGCACCTGGTCTCTCAACAGTGTTAAGGCAATTGTCACCGACAGGGCAAAAGATAAGCGCAATAAGCGCCAACCAATTCGCTCAGACTGTATAGGACCGAGGAAACGAATGTTGCTAAGCACACCCTCCGAGTTTGCGGTCCTACCTGTAGGTACAAAGTGGGACGCGGACAACTACAGTTGCAGTTACGACTCCATCTTTACCGTGTTATATAACCTATGGATAAGTGCACCTGAGATGTGGACCAATAGATTCAGTGATTTGACACCGTTATTAGACAGACTCAGCGGACAATTCGCACTTGTGCAGAATGGATCAATTTCTCTAGAGAGCGCACGAAACGACGTCAGAAACGATATGCACTCACGCAGCCCGCTTGATTTTCCTATGGGTCCAAATATGACATACATTGACAGAGTTATGACCGCTGTGATGGGCCAGCGATCTTCTGGAATGTCTGTTCTCGTGTGCAGTAAATGCGGCTACAATGACCAAAGACCCGTAATGCGACTAGGCGAATATATAAGTGTGGCACGCACTGGCGTTTTCCACGACGACTCCCAGGAGGTGTCTTCTATTTCAGACAGTTTAGGTTTTAACCTGAGCGATGCTCAACGATTGAGTTCGAAGAATTGCCCTTCGTGTGCACAAAATCAGCATATCGTATATATGTCGCTATGCCATAAGGTTGAACGATTACCTTACATTATGACAGTGGATATATGCTCGCCACGGTTTGCTATAAACCCTGATATTATGTTCAAATCGGATAGTTTCAACGTAGAGTATAAGCTTACTGGGGTTGTCTACGGCGGGCAACATCATTTTGTTTCTCGGTATGTTGACCTGCAAGGGGACGTGTGGTTCCACGACGGCATTACTACTGGAAATAGATGCGTAAAGGAGGGTAATGTTCATGACCTTGTTAATGATGTATCTCAATGGCTACGCATTTCCGTAAATGGGGGAAACTTGAAACATGCATTGTATGCTATTTACGCGAGGGAATAAGATGAAAATTTATCCAAAGTGTTTTATGGTTATGGAGGCCTCAGTTGATACATGCTCAGATAACAACTGTTTATATTCATATCAGTATGGTATTTATCGTTCGATAGTGTCGCAGCGTATCAGTCTATTAGACTCAGCTGTATAATCTGAACCCATAGACTACATTGCATCGAGCATCGTGTGGTTGAAAGGACGATCCAAAAGCGTGGGAGAATGTCGTACATGTTCCTTTAATACCTTCGCATCAAAGGGATATCGGAACTTGCCGAAATTTCGTTCACCGCTCTGTTTAAGAACTGTGCCTATCCGACTTGAACACCTTTTTCGACGTTGTCATTTGCTGCCACATCGTACCAGTATTCGTATCTTCAAGGCTAATATACAATATTTGTTAGGCTGTAGGTTATATTACGATATATGATAGAAATATTGATGGTATTCTAAATGTGTTCAAATCGATAGTTCATTTTGAAGAACACCTTAAACCTGTCAGCGACTGCTTTGCAGAGTCGTTGCTTTAGTATGTCTATATCTACTCACGCAATGCTATACATATAAACGGCAAATTTTTAATTTTTTTTCTGCTTCTTTTTAGACTACCTATGGCTCCCAACCCATTCTTGGACTTAGAAGCGAATGTCGATCACGGAGATTCAGAGGATGGTTCAGCCGAATCTGACGAATTTGGTGCGCATAATATTTCGTTTTACTCAGTCTCATGTCATTCCAACATACGAGATAAACCAAATTTACTCGCAGAATGCTTCATCGACGACGGAACTCAATCCCATGAAGATTGTGACGGTTCATCATCTGTGGCAATGGACAAACCCATTCCTGTTACAAAGAGAGACCGACTGGCCCTCGTAATTCAACAAATTGAAGAGAGAACACGTGGTAGATCTCACTCACTGCCCGCCTCTGATATGTACCGGGGTGTGGAACCATTGTATTCAAACGCTGACAATCCTACTGTTTTGTCACCGCACGGAAACACTGATTCGGGCTTCGAAAATCTGCCCACGGACTATCCTACATGGAGGATTGGATGTAAAGTAAGTTTAATACCATCGAATTAAATTTGTGTGTTGCCAACCATATCGATGAACAATACGTAAGGTCGGATACGAAGAAATCGCGGTCGCTTCTTTACTCAAAAACTCGCGCCGAGAACATCATATTCGGTCCGCGTTTTCACGCAGTTCTGTACATGGATACATATACTTGGAATGTTTGATGGATCAGCCTATGATTGACCTTATCAAAAGATCGCCCGGCATCATCGTAAAAACTACGGACGTGCTCCTGAGTCCGATCGATAAGAATGAGGCTCAGCAACTGTTGTACATGGGAGGGGACATTACGAACCTATCGGTCGGAAAATGGCTCAAGGTTAAACGAGGTGTATACAAAGGCGATGTAGGCTTTGTCGTTTCGAAAGGATCGTGGGGGGTGTCAATGCTTATGATCCCCCGTTACGAGTACGTGTCCACCAAAACGAAGTCATCTCGTAAACGGAAGACATACACTGCGGTGCCCGCGCCTAAGCTATTCGATCCGACAGGCCTTCGTAACTCTCATTTATACATAGAATCAGGCAGAGCATCTGTCTATCGCGTAGGTGATCTGATCTTTGAGCATGGTTTGGCCCGGGTGGACTACGATCCCAGACACGTTGCCTCATGTCGTGAAGGTCTGAGTTACGTGACGTATACATCATTTTGTATGAGTGGGCATCCCGCACTCCATCACGCGCCGATACCAAAGCCAAAGGAATGGATCATGCGAACCATGGAATGGGTGGTAATGAGATCTACAGGTTGGCTCG